>NC_055992.1:16682580-16983148 GCF_018446385.1 Zingiber officinale
ATTTTCTTATTGTACACAGATTATCAACATGAAAAAAAAAGTTTTTAAAATTATCTTCTCTACCTGAGCTGCTTCGGTTAATTTTTCAATTATTGTGATAATATATATTTATAATGTTCAAATACATTTTTACCCTCATAGATCAAAGTTTTTAACCCTAAACTCGCCGTGTAACAAATATTTCGAAGGACTTTCTTTGATAGTTGTTCGGTGGCCCACGGAGTCTTCATCAATCAACCTCTCTGTTCTAGTAAGAAGAATAAGTGGACAAATGAAGTTGGATGGAAACAATTTGTATGCTTTAAAGAAGGACATACAGATGAAAAATGGGAAAAAGTTGCTCAAGTTGACAGTGTAAAGGAAAGAGCACGTGGGGAAGTAAGGACTGGATGTAGGGCAAAACTATCACTTGTTAAAGAACAGACCGGGGCAAATTGGATTGTTACTAAATTCTTGGAAAGTCATAATCATCCACTCTCAACACCTTCGAAGGTGCATTTGCTCTGCTCATATCGCCATGTTTCTGAAGCCAAGAAAGTTTTGACGCAGCAATTTACAAAAGCTAATATCCCAACTTGTCAACAAGTCCGATTATTGGAGATAGATTCCGGAGGCCCTGAGTTTCTATGTTGCACGGAACGGGATATTAGAAACTTTGAGAGAGAGTTAAGGGATGAACAAAAGGGAATTGACACTGAAACACTGATTGAGTTTTTTGCGACTGAGAAAGAGAAGAATTCCGCCTTTTTCTTTACTTATGAGATTAATTCAACAGGAAGATTCACTAGGTGTTTCTGGGCGGATCATGTATCAAGGAGGGCATACAGCGTCTTTGGTGATGCTGTTGTATTTGATACAACCTATAACACCAACAAATATGGGTTGATTTTCGCACCCTTCATAGGAGTTAATCATCATCATCAGAGCATCGTATTCGGTTGTGCCTTTTTAAGTGATGAGAAAACTGATTCGTTTGTTTGGTTGCTTACAAAGTTCATTGAAGCAATGTCTAAAGGTCCACCAACTGTGATTATCACCGATCAAGATCCAGCGTTGACGAAGGCCATTGGCCAGGTTTTACCTCAAACAGTGCTTCAGTATTGTTTGTGGAATTTCAAGATAAATTACCCCCCTTGATTTTTCGCAACTACTATCAAACGATAAAGGATGTAATTGTTAACTCCTCATCCCCAGCCGAATTTGATAAGACATGGGAAGAAGTTATCAGGTGTTCTGGATTGGAGAACAATGATTGGTTAACATTGATGTATGAAATAAGACAAAGGTGGGTCCCATTATTTTTTAACCATGTTTTTTCTGTTGGAATGTCAAGCAGTCAGCGATCTGAAAGCTCACATTCATTTTTCAAGAAGTATGTATCACATAAGAACTCATTGATGGATTTTATTACACGTTTTAATAGAGCATTGCGACACCAACGACACAATGAGTTAGTTGCCGACCATATTGATATGGTCGAGCAACCTAAGATTAAGACAAACTGGCCTATGGAATATCAAATGGTCAGGGTGTACACCAAAAAAAAATGGTTGGACTTTCAAAGTGAAATGAGTGTGAGTCATGGTTATTATGTGCAACAAGCATCTATGGCTGGTGATTTAGTGGGTTACCATGTCATGAATTTTCAAAGTGGTTCATCTGCAAAGCCAAGGGTCCTCACACATGACAAACTTGCAGACTACATATCGTGTAGTTGTAGTAAATTTGAATTTGAGGGTATTCCATGTAGGCATATGTTAGCATTTTTCCGTATCAACCAAGTGTTTCTACTGCCTGATAAGTACATACTCAACCAATGGACAAGAAATGCCAAGGTGGGGGCAATCTATGACTTTGGTGCGCAAACTTCCATCGACACTCCAGATGTGAAGTTGATGGCAAGACACTTTAGGCTATCCTATAAAGCTTCAGTAGTTATTGATGTTGCATCTTTAACTGATGAGAGGACAAACATGTTGGATGATCAATTCGATTGTATATACAGTAAACTTCAAGAGCTTAACATTAGCAGTAAAAATGACAATCAAAGTCAAAGAAACCAAGGCATTGATGGGGGGCTATCTATTGTTGACTCTTTTTTGGTCAGGGCAAAGGGGTGTGGAAAATGATTGAAATCGTCAAAAGAGACAACAACCTCAAAAGCGAGGCTATGTCGTGGATGCGGTCACCGAGGTGTCTCACACGACAAGCGCAATTGTCCTTTACTGCAGCAGAGGTATTCGTCCATTAGTTATCACCTTAGATCATACATATTTAGCTGCGCATATCAATTTATATCATCCAAAAATAATATAGTAAATAACTATACGATTTCCAGATCAAATGCTACAGAGAAGGATAATACCAACGACGACGAATCGTATGAAGAAGATTTGACATCTATAGCTGGTACAATCATGTTTTTGTGTACCTATATGACTCAATCTGGATGCATATTTATCTTATAATTTTTGCACTAATCTTGTAGGGTCTAACACCTTGCCCTTTCCGTTCTGAGGATAGGTACTACCACTCTCTAGTCTCTAAGTTGAAGAGAGTAATACAGGCGATCCTAGAGGTATTGAACATTGTGCAAAATATATCTGAACATGCCCTCGAAATGTAAATGTTTTGACATTACTTTCTCAGGTAATTATATTAGTGAAATGTATGGGTGCTATAACGTGTTATCCTCGTACTAAGTAGCTACTACATTTTGTAGCGGCAACTACCATATATTACTCTATTTGTAAACACCGGATTAAGTTATTGTTGCACATATCACTGATCCATCATTTCCACATAACGCATATTAGCTGCTACACTATATGGCAATTAGTGAGGATTAGCTGATATACGATGTAGAATCTAATTCGGTGACGTGACTTGATCTGCTAAGGCCACACCGGTCACACGTATTAATACCAAATATATTTATACTCATTAAGAGGTGCTACACGAGGTAGCATGCTGCTACAACGTCTGACAGTTTTACTAGCGGTAAGCACTATACACATACATCCAATAGATTATAATTTACTGAAACATGGAAGTTACTTACAAACTTTTTAAAGGTAAATAAAACAATAACAAAGAAATACAAATTTGGGTAAATGCAACAAGTTGTGGAAGCTACATGTATATGTAAATGCTACAATGTGTGGCAGTTATTACTCATAATAGCTGCTACAACGCTTTGCAAACCAAAGCAAAGCCGATGCAACATCACATATCACTTTTTTCAGCGCCTTTAAGCAATATGATATACAACTACAAATAGGTGTAGCAAGTTATTAGTCTAGGAAGCTGCTACACCGTGTAGCAGCAAACCTAAACACATGGCCCTGCAGAAGCATAAAAAATTTTAAAAAAATTCAAATCAAATGTATATACATGTTCCAATCATCCTGTAGTAGGAAAGGAGATGAAAGAGCGAAAAGTCATGCATCAAAAATAATTTTTCAATCAAGTTAATATACACAATATGAAAACTATGGCTAAAGAGTTTTTCAATCAATTTCTTTACACTGTCAACTAGAGCAGAGAGGTTGATTGATGAAGACTCCGTGGGCCACCGAACAACTATCGAAGAAATTCCTTCGAAATATTTGTCACATAGCGAGTTTAGGGTAACCGAAGTTAGCTGCTACAAGGTGTGG
Organism: Zingiber officinale; assembly: GCF_018446385.1. NCBI lineage: Eukaryota > Viridiplantae > Streptophyta > Magnoliopsida > Zingiberales > Zingiberaceae > Zingiber > Zingiber officinale. Next base: position 16,686,240 of record NC_055992.1, read on the forward strand.
CAGATTCACGCAGATTTAACTGCTACACGTTGTAGCAGCTTCGTCTCCATGAAGCTGCAACACCTTGTAGCTGCAAATCAAAGTCCACCGGATAGCAGGCGGTTGGTGCAGCCGACCTTTCACTTTCCCGGCAGGGGCCCAAGTGGTCAGTCGGACGACCTTCAACGAAGATGAGGGAGATGAAGGGAGCAAAGGAGAGAGAATTCCAATCAATCTGTAGCAGGAAAGGCGCTGAAGTAGTGAAAAAAATTTTTAAAAATAATTTTTGAATCGGGTTGATATAGACAATATGAAAACTATGGGTACCGAGTATGTTAATCTCTGCTAGAAAATGACAAGGTAGCTGCTACAAGGCGTGGCAGCTTCATGCACAGTTAACTGCTACACGTTATAGCAGCTTCCTCCCCATGAAGCTGCTACACCTTGTAGCAGCAAATGAAAGTTCACCGGAGAGCAGGCGGTTGTTGGAGCCGTCGACCATCCAGGTCATAGCATAAGTCCTTCCGACCTTCTACCACGACCAATCCAAATCATATCCTACCAGCACGGTTTCATCAGTCGTAGTAGTTGATGCAACGGTTAGAAATGGGAGCAAAGCCGCGGTGCATCTTTATACAATTATTACAGCTATTTTTATACCTATTTCACAAAGTAATAACGGTGTGGATTAAGAAATTAAATTGGAGTGAGGTGGTAGGATCTCACAGTAGACCTGCGATTGAAGACGCCGGAGCAACTTTTCGGCCGGGAGCGCGAGGGACGAGTTTCAACGGAGGGATCGAGGGAAGGGGGGAGCGGCGAGCCAGACAAAAAATATTGAACTTTACGGGGAAGCGTCAGGTCGCCCGGAGGACGGACGCCGGAGGGGACCGGGAGCAAGGGAGAGAGAGCGGGGAGGGAGAGGGAGGGAGAGAGAGAGAGAGAGAGCGGCGAGGGAGATTTTATTTTTGGTAATAAGCGCCGCCGAAATTTTGAACAAAGGCGAGAAAGAGAGAGAGTAACTTCCATGGATTATTTTATTTGTAGTGAAACAGAGCTGGCGGTGCCACGTCTGCGCGTCGCTCACGGTCGCGTACAAAGCATCGCCCAGCATATCAAAACTATATATATATATATATACATGATTATGATATATTGTACGATGCTACACTACATGACTGTGTGTATCGTACACACTACAAGAATATATGCTTTTAATGACATTTAAAAGTGTCATCATATACTACCTATACCGACACTTTTAATATAGTGACATTAAGTTAAAATGTCCTCTATAGTGATGTCGTCTAAAGTCTCATGACATTTCATAATGTCACTATAGCATAAAAATAATCACACCATTAATGTCATAAATAACATCAAAAGTGTCACAATCTAAAGATATAATGACACTCTATAAAGTCAGGAAATATTTTTTTTAAGGACATTTATATATGTTGTGTTATCATCATAACAATGACAAAACTAAATGTCACCAAAACTCATTTATTATGATATTTATATTTTTTATAAGTGTCAATAAAGATAATTTATAAGATAATTTAAATATCACTTTAACTAATCTATAATGACATTAATAAATATTATTATAATCATTTATAAATATATTTAAATTGATCATTAATATTTATTTAGAATATATAATATGAATTCAATTTTACACATCATCACAATCCATCCAACATTTAGAATAGAAAAAAATTATAAAATATAATTTAAAGTGCAAATAGATAATCTAAATTCATCCAATAAATATTTGAGTCAAAGTTACAAATGTAAACTAATGACAAGTTCTTTATATCTAAAACTAATTACACACTACACTCAAAATATTTAATTTTAGAACTAACAAAGTCTTATAAAATAAAAACTCAACTAGGCAAATCATTTTCAACCGTCATATTGATTCACAAAAATCCAAGTACCAATCACCTATAAAATACAACGAATATATTTGTATTAGTGAAATAAAATAATATTGCAGACAGAAAGTTAATAGAAATAATGATAAAGATGGAATATCATATCAAACTAGAACATGTAAAGTATCATCTCATATTCACCTAATAATAATCTTCACTTACTATTTACTACAAATACATTTCATATTTATTTAAAATTATAATAACATGATAAATATAAAAAATTAATAATATTTGAATGAAATGTGATGGTATATTAGTTCGGCACTTTAGTTTGGCGTGCAAAGAGTATAGGAACATTTTGTGTAACAAATCACCTTTGATAATATCAAAGTTGGATGCAACTTTTAGGTATTTTGTAAAGTTGAATGAATGATAGGGTAAATTGCCATTAATTATATAGTCTTTATGGAGTTCAACGAGAAGGTAAGAAGCATAAAATTGCTTTCAAATAGCCAAGACAAACAAGGATCTAATTAATTCAACTTCTACAACTATAGGATTTACTAATTGTTTTAAATATACTGATTTAAGAGATCTAGATATTTTAGTGATCGAATGAGTTCAATGAGAAATTAAGAACCATATAATTAGTCGAGACTAATAAGGCTCTACTTAATTCAACTTGTTTAACTACAGATTTACACAACTTTAGGCTACCACATAACAATATTGTTTCCACAACCCAACCCTAATTGACTAGCTAGTCAATGTCAATATTATTGCAACAAATAGATCTATCTCTGATTATGCATATATATATATATATATATATATATATATATATATATATATATATATATATATATATATATGTAATCAGGAAATAAAATAAAAAGTGAAGTTATTCATACCAGTGTAGGAAGACTAGATGGTTTCCCTGAACTCTCATCCGGAAGATCATCTACAAGAGCATTAGTTACAACAAGAGCTCAAAGATATTCCACAACTCCTCTGCTATCTACTGCATGACTTCTTTGTTCAAAACGTTTGATGACTCAGGACTATCAAAAAGATGTCAGGTAGTTTAACATTGGATCAAGAAGAAAACCATGGGATTGTTTATGTACTTGCACTATCCTCTGCAACTTAGTATAGCATGATGCAAATGCATGTGATGCTAAAGAAGCCTTAAATTGCATGAGCTAATAAACAAATCCAAAGACTGAGATTGTATATGCACTTAGCAGTCTCCTCAGCCACTTAGTACAAATGGTAATAATGCACACCATGCTAAATGAGTCCTAAATTACATAGGGCCTCAATAGACATAATCCTTCCATGCACAATATTTATAACAGAAGATGAGTGTTGATAACATCACGAAGTGTGTCATGTAATATATGTTAGAATACAAAGCAAAGATAATTCATTCCTCAAGTGAAAATTTCATCAGGACAGCAGATATGATCACCCTCAAATAAGTCTAGTTTGAAGATCGATGCATAAAATCAGAATTACATCAAAATAGCAGGAGAAATTATGTTGTTGATTTACATAAATCCATCAATTGTCAAATGATCATAAGCAACATCTCTTGTAATAAATATACCAATCTTACACCATACACAAGGGCATAAAATCATTCCATTTATATTAGCATTCGAAAATATAAAATGTAAGAAACTCTAACTCCATTTTTATAGTCCTCAGTTTGTCTCGCCAAAACCATCCAACTCTTATCCATAATGATTCTACAAAAATACTTATTCAAATAAGTTTAACATTATGATAAATTGAAATTTTTTTTTACCATGACAGAGGTAAAGCATGGAGAACCAATAGGCAGAATTCAAAGTGAAATAAAATTGGAGAACAATAACTTTTAGAAAATATATTACATTTCCTAACAGGCATGATTCATTTACTGAAGCAAGGGTTCTAAGTAACAGATGATGTAAAAGGTTTTAATAACATGAACAAATCAAATTCTATTATTAGGTCTTCAAGCATAGGAATTAGGCAGACTAAGGCATTAACTGAAGCAAAGATTCATGAAGCAACAAGTATCCTAATTGTTAGAAAAAGAGGGAGAAACCTAAGAGAAGACGAATGGTGGCTTTGGCGTAGTGCTGAAAAGAGGAGAACTGTGACTTGTGGAAAAGGGGGCTGTAACGACCCAATTTTCCCTATTTCGAGTTCTAAAAGTCCTTATAAAAATCTGGAAATGCTTTTAAAATATTCTAGAGATTTTTAGGAATTTTTAGAATATTTTTATGTAATTTTTGGAGTTCGTTTGATATTTTTACCCAGAGGAAGAAGTTTTAAAAATAAAATAAAAAGAAAAGAAAAAAATAAGTTTGTAGAAGCTGGGGTTCGAACCCAGCTCCTCGGCCCAAGCAGAAATCGGCCCAACCAGCTGAGCTACATGGTTTTGTTAATCATATATGGAGCGATATATATTTAATTAGTAGTTAGGAACAGTAAAATAAATTATAAATAGAAAGTGCGCGACTAAGGAATCGAAGCCGTGATCTCTGACTTCGGTTAAAACTAGCTAACCAGCTATTCCGTGGCTATTTTGTGAACAAATAGAGAACGAAATAAATTTAAGTAGTGATTATAGATAATAGAAATAAAAGGGTGCAGAATAAGGGCCGAGCCGAGGCTCGACCCGAAGACATCCGACCGCAGCAATGTTTTAAGTGGGACACAGCCAACCAGCTGCGCCAACGGACTTTGTTATTAAAGAAGGAGAAAAAAATTCTATTTAAGCTATAGTTGAAAACGAAAATAACCTTAAGTATAAGATTTAAATCTTTTTCCTAAAACCTAAAATTTCCTCTCTCGAAGCCTTCCTCTCTGCTTCACGCGTGCGCGGCGCCGATTCTTTCTCAGGCGAAAACGAAGCTAGGGCTTCGTCTCCGGCGGCCGGCGAGCTCTTCTCCCCGTCGGTTCTTCACAGATTCGAGGTCTCCTCGTTGAAGAGAGCTCGTGGGCACGAGGAAGGGTCGAAATTTGAAGTTTCTCCGCGAACCCTAGAGGTTTTCTCCTTCGGTTTGAATTCAAGAATCAGGTGAGTTGCTTCTCACCTGCAGTAGGAGTTGTTTCGAGCTTTGATTCGTTTTCATGGCTTTCGGATTCTTGTTTTCTTTTGGATTTCGAAGCAAGCTTGAGGGGTTTTGTTTTTGATGCTTACTGCCATGAACCCTAAAGAAAGAAGATAGGGATTTTAAGCATGAAGAACAGTTATAAAATTTAGGTTTTCAGTAGCAATTTTCCTTCAATTAGTTTGGGATTCTGGATCAAGAGGTTGATGGATTCTATGAGATTTGGTGATGTTCGGATCCTTCCCACTGCTCCCGAAAGTTTTCGACAGATTGCTAGGGGATTTAGTCTTGATAGATAATGCTTAAGCTTCCTATTGTTCTGAAATCTCTGGAACAGATTGACATACTGGAATTGTTTTTATGAACGAGTTAGTACTTGCTGAACCTTGTGACAGAGTTATGAATGCTATAAATTTGTGCACAGATTTATGTATGTTAGAATTATTGTGAACAAGCTTCACCTAGTTTTCTCTTAAATTCCAGTAGGTTATAGCTTAAATTGTGTTACAAGAGGGGCACGGACAGAGGAGCTTACTGTGGGTTTTAATTGTTCATTTATATCTTCCTCAACCTGCCGTAATTCTGCATAAAGGAAATTAGATATGAGAAGAGTTAGATTTTCGTTTGTTAGTTCCTTTGAAGCTAGTTTAAGTTCCGTGAAGCATGATATTCTGTTAATTCCATACAACAACGATTCCTTATTTTCTAGATTCTATTGCATGCTTAGTAGTTGAATTAGTAATATAGCACAGTTTTTGTTAAGCATGATAGGGCAGAATGTTATGTGGAATTTAGTAACATAGTATGCAGATTTTGTTAAGCTTATAGTATGCAGAATTTAGTAGTATAGTGCAGAATTTTAGTATAGTTAGATCTCTTTGTATGCTTAAGTTGTTTTACTTTCACAGCATGCTTAAGTTGTTCTAATTTCCTATTTGCTATTGAAATAACATGAGCAGTTCTATTTTTATAGCATACAGATTTTTATAAGTAAAGTATGCAGATTTTTAATAAGCAGATTTTCATAAGTATTGCATGCAGATTTTAGATAAGCTTAGTATGCAGATTTTGATAAACTTAGTATGCAGATTTTTATTAAGCTTTACATGCAGATCTATGTTAAGCTTTGTATACAGATTTTCAGTACGTAGAGTGTGTTCTAGTGCACCCCAAGTGCTTGATAAAATGCTTAGCTCAATATAATGCTACAGTAGGCATTTTAATAGCTCAGTAAATGCAGTAGAAGCATTTAAAATAACTTATTTAGTCTTGCTTCAGCTTATATGGGACTACGGTCCAATGGGTGGGCTCCCACAGTCGCCTCTAGGTTCAGATAACCTAGTTCTAGGTTCAGATAACCTATTAAAAGCAAGATAAGAAAATTAGCTATGAAATCAGTATTTTATTTTCAGCAGTGGCACTGTACTGGATTAGATATCCATTGGGTTGGGCTCCCACAGTCGTCCCTAGGTTTAGATAACCTAGTAAACCCTACTAGACTCGGAACTTGCAATCCTGGGTTTAGTTAGGGATGCGCGCACAGCAATGCCGGGCCCATCAACAGCATGATTATTATTTTAATCTATTATGTAAATAGTTTTCAAAACTTCACAAATTAGTTATGTGAATACAAGTTAGACTCGGTTTAGCATTAATTAGTTTAGCTTAGGTATCAATTCAGTTTCTTATTGATACACATGATAGTTCTATGATTAGCTTTACATGTTAGCTTTTTAGTTAGTTTCTTTGCTATTTATGAGCATGATTATCTTTACATGTTAGCTTTTCAGTTAGTTTCTTCGCTATTTATGAGCATGATTAGTTGTACATGTTTAGTATTTCAGTTAGTATGATTCCTTTATTGGTTTATGAGCATGATTAGCTATACATGTTTAGTATTTCAGTTAGCATGATTCCTTTGCTATTTATGAGCATGAGTAGCTATACATGTTAGCTTTTCTGTTAGTTGATTTCTTTGTTATTTATGAGCATGAGTAGCTTTACATGTTAGCATTCAGTTTTAGTATGTTTTTATTTGTATACATGCATATCGAGTTTTTGTGAGTAGATAGCGCTCACTAAGCTTTATGCTTATAGACTGCATTTCCTCCTACTGTAGATAAAGGAAAAGCTAAGGTATGAAAGGAAGGTGACAAGGAGATGCTGTGACGGTGTGTGATGCCAGGACTATGGAGAGATCATGAGTTTGCTAAGGAAACTGTCAAGACTCCTTTTGAGTTTTCTTTCAGTTATTAAGTTGATAGAGATTGTATTAGTTGTTTCCTTTGTCTATGTTGATTAATTGAGTCTATTCCGCATTGTTAGTTGAGTTATTTCCTATTGTTGGAGCTATATAGTTTTCTATTGCTAGAATAGTTTCTTTTTAGTGTCGTGTTATTATTTCTGCGTGGTTGTGAAAAATATGTTCCAGCCGCTTGTGGCTGTGTATATAGTGTTTGTATCCCAGTTTGGGGTCACCGGTACAGGGGAGATTCTGCCGAAATTTTTCGGTAGGGATTTCTCGAAGTTAAGTAGCGTACCGGTTAAGTAGAGTTAGTAGTCAAGTAACGGTCGCCTTTAGAGAATAGTAGTAGTGTAGAAAGGTGGATCGTTATAGGGGCGGTGCTGAAAAAAGGAGAACTGCGGCTGGCGGAAAAGGGGAGAACTGCGGCGTGCAGAAAAGCTCAACTTTGGATATGCAGTAGCTGCCCTTCTTTTTCTCCTCTGTTCTTGCAGGAAAAGAGGAACGAACTGTAGTCGACGCTCGCTGCCTCCGATTTCGCTACAGAGAAGGAAGAGGCAGAGGATACGGGGCGCAGCGGTGGTAGAGATAAAGGAGACGGTGCGCGACGGCAGAGTGCGACAGTGAAGACGAGGCGCGGCGGCGAAGACGGGGCGTAGAAATGGAGACGAGCACAGTGGCGGAAATGAGGCGCAACGATGGAGACGGGGCACCATTTGGGAAAAGTCAATCTCTAGGTTAAACCCATTATATAGATTTTATTAATTTATTTATAATGACATTTATAAATTATGTCATAATAAAGGATCTAATCAGATATTATACTTTTAAAATTAATTAATTTTAATAAATATCACTATAAAAGGTGTATAATGACATTTTATAATAAGTGTCATAAAGAAAATGTCCTAGTAAATCTTTTTTCTTGTAGTGACAGTAGATTTTTTTATTTTTTTAATTTTAAATTAAAAAAATAATTAAAATATATTTTTAAAGATTTTATATATAGGATTTAGACTTTCTAATTAGTTATAATTCTTCAGTTAATTTTTTTAAAAGATTTTACCTATAAGGTTTAGGTTTTCCAATTGGACTATAATATTTAATTAAAAGAAAATTTAAAAATAAAATAAAATTAAATATTTACGGAGTATTATAATGTGTTAAGGGGATATCATAACGTATTAGGGATTTATATAAAGAAATATTGTTCTTTTTAATTCAAAATTTCTTTGTTTTTTAATTTTTTTAAATTTTGAATTAAAAAAATAATTAAAATATTTTTTTAAGATTTTATTTCTAGGGTTCAATTTCCCAATTGAGTTATAATTTTTAAACTATTTTTTTTTTAAGATTTTACCTCTAGGGTTCAAGTTTTCCAATTGAGTTATAGTTCTCCACAAGGAAGTAAGAGACTAAACTAAGCTCCTTAATTCTATCCTTGATAACATCAATCAGAGTTCTGTCTTTTTGATCTACCGAAGCGCCCTAGTGACAAGGGTTAACCATAACAGGATTTCATAGGGATCGTCTTTGTTTGGTGTTTAAGGATTGCTTTAGCTTCCGATGAATGCATGCTAATGGACAATGAGTATAGAATAATATGTGATACATCAATACCACCACAATGAAACCGAACTCCTAGAACTCTTCATAAACCAGGTTGATTACTTCTTGTTGCTAGTTCTCGTTTCCGCCTTCCAATCTCTTTTCTTAGATTACTCACAACCATCGATAGTGTAGCTAATCCTAAGTGTGTTATCACTAGTGCTTATAACCAGTCCTCGTGAGATCGATAATCTTTATTACTGACGACGAATCCGTGCACTTGCAAAATCGTAGCAGCTAACTTACCTTTATTGTTTGTGGGTAGAGGACATTATGTTGGGTGCCTCAATGAGCAAGTTTTTGAAGAAAAATCGAGCAACCTTTTAAGATTTGGCCACTCCCGAAGTTTCTTCGGACGCCGCTGGGGCAGCTTCTACTGAGGTTGATCTATCCCCCAAGAGTCCTTAGCTACTGGGACAGAAAAAAGCTCCTTCAGTCGAGCAATGCCAACAATTAAAGGAGCATCCGGAGCGACCTCTACTACCACAGCAACCAAGCGAATTAACAATCCTGCTATTGTTGAGGATATGTCTGCCACGTCAATCGGGGAGGCGACCAATGACCCAATTGAGAAGAAGAACCCGAGCAGCCAGCATCCCTTTATGGATAAGGAGGCACAAACGCCCTGAGCCACCTATACTAGTGGGTCTTTTGCCCGAAAGATCCGTCTCTAGCCTAAGAACGAGCATTCTAATAACCGAGCTTCCCAGAGTGTAGCTAGGAGGTTCCCTAACCATCTCTGAAACAACACCAAGCATTTCAACAGCCAATACTGGAGGGGAATCTCCACCCAAATTGGAGGCTTCCACGAGTTCTGCCTTCCCTCAGATTCCTCCCAGTCCCAGCCGATCGGAGGAGACCACCCCCTAGACTTGCTTACTGCATCTGATAAAGTCTAATGATTATACTTAGTCGTTTCATAGTTTAGACATGCTGGAAGTTAGCCGACGTACCAACACCTCCATTTTAAAGGTATGTACCATATCCTTGTCATTTTTTCTATTGATACCTGAGTAATAAATTTAAAACACTTCTTGTGTAGCTATGGACAAAACATATGCACGTCCATAACTGAATCCCTGTTCTAGTGATGCAGATGGGCAGCTACTAAAATAAGTTACCGATTCAGAAGCTTGTATAGCAGAGCTTACCTTTGTGGCTAAAGAGGCTAAAGTTGACACTACTCGGGCAACAGAAGAATGCCTCCTTTAGAGGAATCTGATGGTTAGCCTTCATGAGAAATTGGAACAAACAGTTTCCCTCAAAGCTGATCTGGATGAAGCAATTCAAAGGGAAAAGTCAACGTAGTCCAAAGTTATCTCGCTAGAGGTCGATTGGGAAGAGCTGACCTCTCGACTCACCGAGTAAGTGGCTCGGTAAGCCTCCTTAAAAAAATAAGTAGTTGATCTGCAGGGTCAGTTGACACTGGCAGATGGAGAGGTGGGCATGCTTCGTGAGTAAGTGGTGAATGCTATCCAAGGTGAGACAAAGGCAACAGCTCAGTTAAAGGAAGTCTAATCTTATCCGACTTCCTATAGAACCGAGGAGGGGCGTCAAGCAACTTTTAAAATAGAGTTTCTAAAGTCTAAAGAATATTCGAATCTGCTAGCTGCTCAAATTTGAAGAGATTGAAATAAGGGTTTGAAGGAGCTTCCTAGCAATTTATCCGAGCGGGATTAATCCCCCCAGGCATTAACCTAGACTTTCTTGATTTAAAAAAGGTGTGGAATGAATTACCTGAGTCTGAAAAAACTATATAGGACAGAGGCAACCTCTTTGTGAGACTCTTGGAACCTTTCATTGTATAAATTTCTGCTTTGTCTTTTTGTTGTAAAAATTTCTATTTTGCTTCAATCAGTAGGCTAGTTATTCCCTGCTTATGCATATGTTGGTTGAGTAATGTTTGATCAATAAGTGATTATGGTTGTCTACCAAGAGAGGAATACTTAAAAAAGTTCTGTGATGTGATTTGTATAACTTTAATAACTTCCACTATAAACCGTCTCTGTAGGATCGAGGATACCTTTGGTTAGCTTCTGCTCGGGAAAGTTGAATCCTCTCTTTGGAGGATAACGTTGGTTAGCTTCCTCTCGGGAAGGTTGAACCTTTTCTTTGGAGGATAATTTTGGTTAGCTTCCGCTCAGGAAAGTTGAACCCTTTCTTTACGAGGATAATTTTGGTTATCTTTCGCTTGGGAAGGTTGAACTCTCCTTAAAGGATAATTTTGGCTAACTTCCACTCGAGAAGATTGAACCCTCTCTTAGGAAGATAATTTTGATTAGCTTCCACTCGGGAGATTTAACCCTCTCTTTGGAGGATAATTTTGGTTAGCCTCTGCTTGAAAAGGGTGAACTCTCTCTTTGGAGGATAACTTTGGTTAGCTTCCACTCAGGAAGGTTGAACTCACTCTTTGGAGGATAACTTTGTACTGCGGAAGAAGGCTGACTTTATTTTCAAACAGGAGCACATACTTATTACAAAAATCATGAAGGATATGAGCTTCATTGACTCCGGTAGAGGTACAAAAGGTTGGCACTCCAGGATCGAGGTAGTTTTTTCCCGTTTAGCTCTTCTGGATAGTAGCTCCCTGTGCTTAATTTGGTGATCACCTGATAAGGGCCTCTCCATTGAGGGTCAAGTTTGTTAACACCCTCGATCAGTTTGATTTTTCACCATACTTGATCTCCAACTCGAAATGGCTGAGGAATTAATTTTTTATCAAGCGCCCGCTTCATCCTTTGTCTGTATGTGATGAGTCTAGCGACAGCTTTTTCTCTCACCTCTGTTGCTAAGTCAAGGTCAATGAGGTGCTATTCAACATTTTCCTCTTCATCATAATTTTGCCGTCGAACTAACTCTTCACCTACCTCTACCAGCACCACTGCTTCTGCTCCATAAACTAAATGGAATGGAGTTTCACCAACACTTTCTCTAGGAGTTGTCCGATAAGCCCACAAGATACTAGGTAGTTCGTTCACCCAACTGTCTTTCACATGGTCCAGCTTGATCTTGAGGCCTCGAATAATTTTTCAGTTGACAACTTCTGCTTACCCATTACTCTAAGGATAAGCTACAAAAGTGAAAACTTGTTAGATTCTAAGTCCTTTACACCAGTCTTTCAACTTGCGCCCGTGAAATTATCAACCATTATCGGATACCATTTTGTGAGGAATCCCATATCGACAAATAATGTTTTGCCATAAAACTTTTATACTCGTGTCTTCTGTGATCTGAGCAAGAGCTTCCACTTTACCCATTTAGAAAAATAGTCAACAATAATCAATAGGAATTTCTTCTGTGTTGGTCCGATTGGGAAGGGTTCCACTATATCCATTCCCCATTAATTGAACGGATATGACATAGTGAAGGTTTTGAGCTGCTTGGTAGGGTGATGTGACAGGGGCTGATGCTTCTAGCAGTGCTCACAAGAAGTTGTAGATTTAGTGGTGTCCGCTAATAATGTAGGCTAATAATATCCATCTATTAATACCTTTCAAGCCATCTATCTTCCTTCTATATGATTTTCATAGATGCCTTCATGAATTTCTCTCATGACATAATCAGTTTCCTTGAGTCTGAGGTATTAAGTAAAGGGTGAGCAAATGCTCAGCAATATAATTTTTTCCTAATCAAGGTAAATTGAGTAGCTCTTCTTTTAAATAGTCTGGCTTTTGTTGAGTCAGCCGATAATGCTCCGCTCTGGAGGAAAGAAATCATAGGACTTTATCAATCTCCCTCCCACTCAGTATTTTGTATTTGAGCTATATATAAAATTTGAGAGCTCGGGCTATCCAACGTCCATGAGGCTAAGACATTTGTCATTTTTGCTAGCTCATCTATTTTCATATTCTCCACTCGGGATATCTTTTAAAGGTTCACTTCTTGGAAGTTAGTCTTTAATTGTTCAAATGTCTCCACATATCTTCTCAATCACTCGCTCCAGATTTTAAAAGTACCCTAAATGTTGTGCCATGAGTTGTGAGTCAGAATATATAATTACCCAAGCGGTTCCTACTCTCCTTGCTGCCTAGAGACTAGACAATAGAGTTTCATACTCAGCCTCATCATTAGATGCTCGAAAGTTAAGCCAAATGACCAACTATATAACTTCTCCCCGAGGTGAAATTAGCAAGACTCTTACTCCACTAGTTAGTCGATTGGAAGGGTCGTCGACATATATATTCTAGGTCTCATCACAATCTGGACTAGATACTTCCACCATAAAGTCCATCAGAGCTTGAGATTTAATTGTCGTGCGGGGTTGATAGTGGATGTCATATTCTCCTAGCCCCATTGTCCATTTTACAAGCCGCCCAGAAACTTCAGAATTAATAAGAACCCAACCTAGCTGACTATTCATGAGAACAATAATAGGATGAGCCAAAAAATATGGCCTTAATTGCCGAGCGGTTAGGACCAACCCCAATGCCAACTTCTCTAATAGGGAATATTTTGTTTATGCCTTTTTCAACAAATGACTATGAAAATAAATGGGGTGTTGAATGGTACCTTCCTCCCGCAATAAGATTGAGCCGACTACCTGCTCGGTCGCAAACAAGTATAAAAATAATGTTTCGCCTACCAGTGGCTTGGATAGTACAAGTAATCCAATAAGATATTTCTTGAGCTTGTTGAAGGTCTGATCACATTTGGCATCCCACTCAAACTTTGAAGCCCTCCAAAGGACTTTAAAAAAGGGAAGACTCTGATCATCCATTCAGAATATAAACCTTGATAGAGCGATTATTCGACCCAAATCTTTGAGTCTCCTGAAGGTTCCGAGGAGCAGCCATACACCGCAATGCTCCCATCTTGTCATGATTAGCCTCGATCCCTCATTCAGCCACCATATACCTTAGAAAGCGTTCACTCTTCACTCCGAAGATACACTTCTTAGGATTTAACTTGAGTCTGTGTCTTCTCAAAGTATTGTAGGTTTCTCAGATGTCCATGATTAAGTCTTTGTCTTGGGTTGTCTTTATCAGTATGTCATCCACATAAACTTCTACATTCCTCCCAATTTGGTATCTGAATATCCGATCCATTATCCTTTGCTAAGTAGCTCTTGCATTCTTAAGACTTAATGGCATCATAGTATAACAAAATATTATATCAGCAGTGATGAAACTCACCTTTTCTTGATCATTAAGAGCCAATGGGACTTAATGATATCCCTAAAAGACATCCAACATACATATATACTCGCATCTCGAGGTGGAATGCACCATTTGGTCTATAAAAGGAATAGGATAACCGTCTTTTGGGCACGCTCGATTAAGGTCCTGAAAGTCAATACACACTCTCCACTTCTCGCTTAGTTTTAGTACTAACACTACGTTGGCAAACCATGCAGGAAACTGCACCTCCTTTATGTATCCTACCTCTAATAGCTGGTCCACTTCTGCTTGGATAATTTAATTTTACTCGGTGCTAAAGTGTCTTCTCTTTTGTTTTGCCGATCGCATATCTGGAAAGATATTCAACTCGTGCAGCATCAGATCAGGAGAAATATCTTTGACCTCTTTGGGCGACCAGGCAAAGACGTCATAGTTCTCCTCAGGCAATCTAGCAGTTACTGCTTCAATCTTGGATCCAGCTCGGCAGAGATTCTTGTGATGCAGTCCTCCGGCCAGGGATGAATGCAAATCTCTTCTTTCTCATCTTCCTCTAGTCGATGAGGCTTCTCCTCTCTATCTGGTAGAGGTAAAGGAAACTTCTAAGCAATTTGTAGAGTCACCATAGTCTTTTTAGCTTTTCGCGACTCGAACCGAACCACATCCACATAATACTTCTATGATGCCAGCTAGTCACCTTTTGCTCCCCTACCAAGTTGCCAATTGGGAACTTAATTTTCTGATGATAAGTCAAAACAACTGCCTAATAAACATTTGTGCCAGTCTCTCGAGGATGACGTTATATGAGGAAATAGTGTCCACCACTATAAACGATGTTCTTCTAGTCCTTTCCGGATCTCAGGTGACATCACCTAGCGATACAGAAAGAGAAATCATCTTGAGCAGTTGTACCTGATGTCCTGTGTGTTGGGGCAATTTCCCTAGGTTAAGGTTGACCAGTTTGACTAAGCTTGAGTTGAGTCAAGCTTGAGTCAGGATTTGAGTTTTGATGTTTGACAATATAAGGAGATTGCTGGAGCAATCGTCCGGTTATGGAGATGGTCAAAGGGTTGACCAGGCTAATTATGGAGATGGTCAAAGGGTTGACCAAGTTGATGAGAATACAAGTCAAGTAGGTCAAGGTTGACAGGAGACTTGACTGGGAAAGTCCAGTGAGGGGCTAGGCAAGGGAAAGTCCTGGTGAGAAGCCAGGCAACTGGAAAGTCCTGGTGAGGAGCCAGACAAGTGGAAAGTCCTGGTGAGGAGCCAAACAATTGGAAAGTCCAAGTGTGTTCTTGGCAAAGGAGAAAGTCCTGGTGAGGAGCCAGGCAATTGGAAAGTCCAAGTGTGATATTGGCAAAGGTTGTAACTCCAAGCATGTAGTCTTGGCAAGGTAAGTCCTAGTGTGACTTGGCAAGGAGAACTCGACAATTAGGATGAGGCCGAAGGAAGTTCTTGAAGGCAAGGCGTGAAGGATGGGGAGATATCTGAGGGACGCAAGGCTGATGGAGGAGGCTAGAAGGCTAGTTCGAGGTTGGTCGGGTGTGGCCAAATGCTATGCATGGAGACCCAACAGGTCACGGTTGACGAGGAATTGGGTTGGAGATTTTGGACTTGAGTTTGAGTCAAGTTCAGGCCGGTCAATCGATCGGGCGATCGATTGAACCAGGGTCCAATCGATTAGTGGATTGATTGGAGTGTGCTGCGAAGGAAGGAATGGCCCAATCGATTGGTCGATCGATTGGGACCATAATTCGCGAGCACAGAGGCCTTCCCAATCGATCGGGCGATCGATTGGGAGTTGTCGATCGATCAGCCGATCGATTGGGCAAGGGAGTTCTCGCGCGATCGCGAGAACACGGAAAGCTTCTGAATCTATCCACCGATCGATTCAGATGTTCCCAATCGATAGGTTGATCGATTGGGATTCGACCGTTGGGCAGGATGCAGGTGATGGACGGCTGCGATGGACAGGTGCTGACGTGGCAATCGATTGGAGATGGATTGGATCGATTGGGAGCACTGTTTAAAGCCTTGGCGGAGCATTTTCTCCGTAGATCGATGCGATCTTTTCCTGCGAGCTCACAACGATATTTTAGCGATCTTCTCCGAGCTTCTCCGCCAGTTCTTGAAGGCCCTTGGGGGTGCATTCCCAAGGTTCAAGAGGCAACAATAATCAATAAGTAAGCAAGAAGAAGAGTGTATTTCAGTTGTATTTTTGTATCTTCTTCTTGTGTGAGTGTTGTAGTGTTGTGTGTGTTTGTACGAGGCTTCTCCGCCTCCGGCTGCGACCGAGAAGGAGTTGTTTACTAGTGGAGAGTGCTCAAGTGTGTGGATCCTTGGATTAGTCACCTCTTCTTGAGGTGGATACCAAGTAAACCCTAGGTGTTAGCGTGTTGGTTTGTTGTGTGTTTGTATTTTATTTTCCACTGCATATCAAGACAAAGAAAATCAATGCAAGCGCGAAGAAACGCTATTCACCTCCCCTCCACTCTAGCGGACACAAAGGTCCCAACACTGTGAACTCGATCAGCAATGTGGTTAGTGGTAGTAATTCTTCATCATCGATCTGCATCTAGTCTTTAGCTTTCTTGAAGAAAATATTCATGAAACTTCTTTATCCACAAATACCCTTTTTATAGTTGCAATTGAAGCTTCTATTACCAGAGCGTCTTCGTGTGGCGTCTCAACTCCCTGTAGGTTTTCTCACCCAAAGTTGATAGAAGGGTCGACTCTCTACTCGTGACTAGTTCCCACCGCATGGACCTCTAACCACCGAGCATGAGTTTTCCTAGCTCAGTTCAAATCACCATCGGTTGGTCCACCCGAGATGATCCCAATAAGACCTTTTACAAGTTCTCGAGCTACTGCTTTTCCCTTTTCTTTGCCCCCTTCGTTCCTCTTCTCCCAAAGATGGGGAAGGCTCTCCCGATTGGTTCGGGGGATTCCATTCTAGTTGGTCCTTCCGTATTGATCTACTACCATCCTTGATAGGTTGAGTACCACTCTGCCTAGGTTGAGTAGACCAAGAGGAATTATACAACACCTTTCTTTACCATGTCTGAGTGACAACTAGTTTTTGTTGATTCCTGTGCATGTAGCAGCCTTCTATGGAATGGCTCCGAGACTGGTGATAAGGATAGAAATGGTCTTGCTCGGGAGGTTGTTGTGACCTCCAATGCGGATGTAATACCCCGGTTCTGAGATTCTGGTTAAGTATGACTTAAAAGGTTAGATGGTACTATCCATATCACCAAGGTGCACCTTCCTTTTCGGAAGCTCAAACTTAAGAACTCCAAAGTTAAGCGTGCTTGGCTTGGAGAAATCTTAGGATGGGTGACCTCCTGGGAAGTTTCCCAGGGTGTGTGCGAGTGAGGACAAAGCACGCTGAAAGGACCTTCGGTGATTTGTGGAGCTAGTCGTCAACCCGATGGACAATTATGGGTAGTGTTCCCGGTTCGGTCTGGGTGGGGCCGCCTAGGCTGGGGCGTTACAGATGGTATCAGAGCGACCTTGCGATCGTGAGTGCGCCTGTGGTAGGAGCACCCAGGGCACCACCTAGCGAGGGAGATTCTGGGATTTGTTTGTGGTGTGATTTGTGGTTACACAACGAGGACGTTGTGTCTTTAAGTGGGGGTGATTGTAATACCCCGGTTCTGAGATTCTAGTTAAGTATGACTTAAAAGGTTAGATGGTACTATCCATATCACCAAGGTGCACCTTCCTTTTCGGAAGCCCAAACTTAAGAACTCCAAAGTTAAGCGTGCTTGGCTTGGAGAAATCTTAGGATGGGTGACCTCCTGGGAAGTTTCCCAGGGTGTGTGCGAGTGAGGACAAAGCACGCTGAAAGGACCTTCGGTGATTTGTGGAGCTAGTCGTCAACCCGATGGACAATTATGGGTAGTGTTCCCGGTTCGGTCTGGGTGGGGCCGCCTAGGCTGGGGCGTTACAGCGGAGCTAGAGGAGTTGTCTCTACATTCTGAATTGCCCCTTCTACTTGATGATTCTTTAGTTTGTACGAGTAAAATTCTTTAGCCTTCAATGAGGGAGGAAGTGCTTTTTGCTCGGGCTGGACATCTTGTTGGCTCGGCATTCCAGGATCTTTTCTTCAAGCTAATTGAACTTCCTCCATGTTCACGTACTTGACCGAGCAACCAAGCAGCCCACCGAAATTGGTTGGCAGATTTCTTACCAGAGATTTGAAAAAAAAAAAAAACCTCCTCCAGAAAGCCTTGCGAGAAGACACTCATTAATATTTTCGAAGTGACCGAGGGAACGTCTAGCACCATTTTGTTAAATCTTTGAATATAATCCTTTAGTGCTTCCTTCGGTTTCTATTTCAAGGCAAATAGGTTCATGGAGGTTTTGTGATACCCCTACTACTGGCAAAATGGCGTAGAAATAGTACAGTCCTGAATTCCCCAAATGAATGAATTGAGTTTGCCAGGACTACACTTTATTTCTTCTAAGTATTGATGTAGTAATGTCATATGCTCGAACTTGCAGATATGGTCTTCTACATCGGTTGAGCCATTATATTTCCCCATAGTCCATGGTCTTTAATGGCAAGATAATGGATCTTTGAGAATCCCCACACTGAACGAAGAAACCACCAAAGTTCCTGCTCTATTTTTTAGTAGTAACTGTTGCTGAGCGGGGTCGTGAGGTGGAACATTTCCAGCAGATGATTCAGCCAATCGGGCATGTTATTCCTGACCGAAGGATGCCCCGTGCCTCTAGTGTGCCTCACCGTGGGTTGAGATAGATGGGGGTATTCCAATTAGACGACAGGCAAGATTCCATGGGAGGGGTGATAAGCCGGCTCATTCCATATTGTCGCCGAGGGTGGTTGCTCTTGAATCGCTTGCTGTTGTCGTACTTGATTTACTTGATATTATTCTAAGGCATCTTTTACAGCATCAGATACAATCTTCACTAACTCCGCTAGCATCAGTGTAAAATACCGGAAAATAGGCGAATATTAAGGAGGTAACTTTCCGGAATTTTAAGAAATTTTTCGGGAATTTTTCGGAGCTCGAACGGACGAGTTAACGGGGATAAAAACGGGGTCCGGAAAAGCCTGTTTAGGCTACCCTATTTAAGTGAGGAAATGTTTATTTATTTATTTTATTTCTTTCCTTTTTCTTTTTCTCCTCACTGCGTTTTAAGCCGACGCCGTTCCTCGCGCCTTCTTCCCCTCGCATCCGATCTGCCCTAACCTCTGCCGCCCCCGGCGGTTTCTCCAACCCAAAGCATCCCTGCGCCGATTTCCTTTGCCCTAGCTTGCACCCGAGCCTTCCTCTTCGCCTGATTCTCGTTTCTTCTCCTTCTTGCAGCGCCTTAGCCGCGGTTTGCCCCTTTTCAGCGCCACCGATCACCACAGCCGATGACGGCAGACGAGAGAGCAACGCCGAGCCGATCTTCTTCTCTTCTCGTCTGTGCTCTAGCCATCTTCTCGGTTGAGCCTTCTCCACCCGACGGCGCCACCCTTGCTCCTCCATTTCGCCGAGTGACGACGCCACTACAGCCGACCTTCGTGCCCTAGCACCGTCGCCGGCTACCCCTCCGAAGAGTGCCCTAGCGCCGGCAGCCAACCACTCCTTTTTGTTTTTCCTCCGATCGTCGACCAATCTGCCTACATGGGCTCTCTGTGCCACTATTCCCTTTGTGCCACACTGCCCTACACGGGCTGATCTGCGACCAAGTGCAGAGAATCCAAGCCTTAGTTTTCTCCTTCCGTGCCCTAGGTTCCTCCTTCTGTTAAGTCTCCGGCAGAGAGGAAGAATTTGGTTCCGTTGCAGGTAAGGCATATTTGGTATTAGATTTTGACTGGGATGCTGACACATAGATAGTAGTAGTTCTTTGCAGTGTCGGCAACAGATCTGTGGCAGCAATAGTTCCGGTAAACAATTTTCGACAGCAACTCTAGTTGGCGGTGGATCAAGAGCAGAGGTTTGAATTGAGGTAAGGAGTAGAGAAATTGATCTTAGTTGTAGATCATGGTGTGATTCGATTTCTAGATAGTGATACATATTGTGAATTAGGGTTATGATTGTGGATTGATTAGGGTTTTATCCTAATTTAGCCTTAAGAATTTATTTAGCTATGCATTTGAGTTCTAGCTAAATAAATGTACGTATATTGGTGACACAGGATTTTGACGCGAGACGAGTATCTCGGAGTCGGAATTGGACCTTTCTTTTGTCGAAGGCGGGTACTTTTGACTTATTGTCTTTGATATGCATAGTAGTGAAATTAACAAGTTGCATTAATTATGTTCCTCATTTGTTTCGGTTAATCACTACCCGATTACCTGTTGCCTACTTGATTGATTGTTTGTTTGCATCTCGTATTGATACCTATCTGATTTCACATGCTCATGGGTAGTGATATAACCATGTTTTACCATGTCAGGACCTAGGTTTGATACCTTATTTGATCAGTATACCTTGATATGATTTATTCACTATGGTGCCCATTGTTATATGTCCAGAGGTTGGTTTAGTATATTACCATGCTTAGTGACATGCACCATTTGCATGATCGCATGCTGTGCGATAGATTGCTCCATTATTGTTGAGCACTTTGCCGTTTCATCATCGCGCTCCGTTGTGGCCTCATGGGTAGCGTGACACGCGTGGTAACACGCCGGTTTGGCTCTTCCGGTGCTCCGTTGGTCCGCTCATGGGTAGTGTGACACAGTAGCACGTTAGAGATCCCTCCCGTAGCGTACTCGGAGATGAGAGCATTGCGCCCCCATTTATGATTTGGGGTAGAGTACGTGTGTACTCGACGACATCCCGTCCACTCGGTCACTCATCGGGGTAGTGATGCAGAGTGCACGGTCGTACCCTACCCACTCGGTCCCACTTTTGTTGTGAGTTGGTTGGTCCGGGGTGACCATGACATTGGCATCATATGCATGATGCATTTATTGTTTGTGATTGTGTTTGCTGCATTTATATGCTGCATATTGTTTGGATACCTATGTTTGACATGCATACAGGTCTTCTATACCTTTCGGACTGTTTGTCCTTATACCGGGTCCTGGTTAGTACAGTTTCTCTCCTGTTTTACTTCGGTTTGCATTTACCTTTATTTTATCAGGAGACTGTACGTATGATTAGTGCTAGATGTTATTTCTTTACTTTGCATATCAATTGTACCTGCTGAGTGTTGGACTCACCCCGCCTCCATTGTTATATTTCAGGATGATGCTGTCAGGAGAGAGTTCTAGTTGCTGGTCCCCTGAAGACCCGAAGACTTACGGATCTACTGGTTTTGTTTGTTTTCTTTTTGACTATGTTATAGACTTGGTTTGTTTGGATACTTGGACTTTGTATGGATTTTGAGATGTTGATGGATTTTTGGTATGATTTGGATTTTATTCTACTACATGCCTGCCTGGACGGTAGGAGAGGTGAGTTCGTCGGATTTGAGCTTTACGAGTGTAGTGGAGTAGGGTGAATTTCGAGTCAGGGTATTATCTTTCTGTTTACTTATATAAACTGCGTGGTGATGGTTTATTTTGTTGTTATTATTCCAGCCGCATGTGGCTGAGGTATTTAGTGCTTGTAGAAAGTTTCAGATTGTCCGCCGTACAGGGGAGATGCTGCCGAAATTTCTTTGGACAGGGACTCCTCCGGGGCGTGACAATCAGAGTAATATTGCCCGTGTCTCCCATGAGTCTCGGTTCAGATGAATAGAATTCCTACAGACGGTGCCAATTTGATCCTGCTCCGAGAAACTCAAGAATGACTTTGTCAGTGCACTTGGAAAGGGAGTTAACATGACTGTAGCTATGCATAAATAAGTAACAGTGGAAAAGAAGAAAAAGACACAAAAAGTAGACCTAGTATTTCAATATTTGGATCCCCTTTTCTCTTCTTATTATTGTCCTTTTATACAATTTTCTTGAATTTTTCACTTTCTTCCTCTTTTAATGAGGCTATATTTATTACAAGATAGTTAATAAACTGATAATTATATTGATTTATCAATTACCAAGAATCTTTTTTTTATTTTCCTTTAACTTTTAATATAGCCTCATTGTTGAGATCCTTTTAACTGAAGTAAACTTTCCCTGACGACTTCTATTCTCCATGTATTTTTGTATCCATGATGGACATTTAATATAGGTGACGCTAGACATTTAATAATATAGGCAGCCCAAAGGGCTGCTAAAATGTTCCTCCTGAGTGGTAACTCGAAAGTTCACACATCCGAGTGGTGTACCTATATTATGATATTATTCACCAAGACCTATAAAGGGTACCCAGCGATCTCTCGGAGGGTTGCCAGAGTAGTGTCGAAAACACGTGAGGGTGGCTCAAACGAGCGAGTGCCCATTCCCGATTGGCTTGGTCATCACTCGAGCGATACTTCTTCCTTCACCGACGGTGACTTTAATTGACATCTCACTTACTACGTTGACTATGTGGCACTTTCTATGAACCGTCACATCAAATATATATGAAATTTACTACTTATAAGCATCCACATTGATTTTTCTATAATATTTCTAAAATTTAGGATAAATCATTTACTTTATTAAATTTAGATAATCATTTTTCACTATACACAATATCAACTAACTTAAAATTTCTATTATCTTTATTTTTTTATTATTTTCTTCTCTAACTTCTATTTTTTGTTATTATAATATTTATAATAGTAGAAAGTTTAATTTGAGAGAGATTGCAAAAGGAGAGATTGCAACATAAAAAGAGAAATTGAGAAGAAATATTATTTTAATTTAAGGCAGAGAGTTTTATTTTCTATAATTAGAGAAATATTATAGTATAAATCTAAATTTAGAGAATTGGACAAAAATTGATATAAGTAGTTTTTTGAAAAAAAAAAATATATGATATAAGTAGTTTTTTGATAACAAAATATATAAAATTTAGAATACTAACTGATTTTATATAAGCAAGTATGGATGCTCTTAAATCTATCTATTACAATGACAAAGATCTTAAACTGCTTCAAATATATAAATCAAATGAATAGGTTAAAAATTAATAAAAAGTCAACAAATAACTATTTTATTTATAAAAACTAGTTTAAAAATGAGAGACGTTATTAGCATTATTTTTATATTATTCATAAGTTCTAAATATTAATTTACCTTTTATATTTAGATAAAATTTAATAAGTGAAACGTCAACCTTTTCCTTCTAAAACTAGCTAAAGGTTTAATATGAAATACCAAATTTGCTCCATAAAAGTTTATATTCTAAATTTTTATAAATACCTTATATTTTGTTTGGTTTTGGATACTATGATTTTTATTAGAAAAATGTCATTAAATTTTTAGCAAATAATAAACTTTATATCAAACTGTCATAAAACATGTAATATTATTTATTATCACAACTTATAAATGTCATAAAAATATTATTGAAAATTATAGAAATTTAAATAGTATTTTATAAAATATCGTATTACAATATTAAAATCAAATTAATTTAATAAATGTAATGACATTTAGGAAAAATTAATTTTAAAAATGCCATAAATAGATTATTATTATTTTTTTGTTGTTGTAGTAAGTTTTTTCAATTTCAATATAAGACGGCGGGAGCACAGAAAAGAGGTAATAAAAAGAATCTATGCCATAATGGTGCAGTAATTAGACTTGTAATAGATAGTTAAAAAATTTAAAATTTGTGTCTTAACGGTGAACGGCAGTGTATTGTAGAAGATTTGGAAGAGCATTTTGGAGTATTTTTTGATTTATCTTAAAAAATTTTATGGAGTTAGATCGATCACATTCAAAATTAATCGGTTCAAATATTAAATATCTAGATTATAAAAAATATCAAAACATAATTAGAAGAATCTACTACTTTTACATTGATATTCATGACATTCCAAGCCAATAACGGATTCATAAAACCACGGTCCTCATTACAAAAAAACTGTAATTTAGTAACAAATATTTGCGACAAAAAATATCCGTCGCTAATCTGCGACAAAAACAAAAATTATCGCAATTTAGCAATAATTTTTGCGACAAAAATATTTTCGTGGCAAATTAGCAACAAAAGATAATTCGTCGCTAAATTCATTGGAAATTAGCAACAAACTTCCATATTCGTCGCTGAATTTGCGACGAATCCTAAAGTCGTCCCTAATTCAGCGACAAAAAATGGATTTGACGCTGATTCTACGACGAATAATAGATTCGTCGCAAATCAAATTTCTTTAAAACTAAATTTAAATATCAAAAAAAGGTAAATTTGCATATCAGCGACAAAATTTGAAATTCGTCGTAGATCAACATCGCAAATTCGTCACAAATTTGAAATATCTACGACAAATTGGTCCCATAAAAAAATTGGTCGATTCGTCGCAAATTCTGCGACAAATTTCAAAATTTGTCCTAGAATCGACCAATTTTTTTAAACAAATAAACTTTCTGAAGCCGGTTGAGGTACCCAGAAAGCTCGGAATGACATGAAACAAGTTTTTATGGGTTTCTATAAATCCCTTGATCATAAAGATAATCTCAAATATTAATTTTACCCAATATATTGAGATCAATGGTTTTTTTTAACGTGATTAACAATTTTCGGACACCTTTGCGCCAAAAAAATCACCGGTCGGGTAAAATTAGTGTTTGAGGAGATTTATAAAATCAAGAGATTTATAGGAACCCACACGAACTGGTTTCATCTAATTTCGAGCTCTCTAGGTATCTCAATCGATTTTGAAAATGCTAATTTTATATAAAAAGGGGTCAATTCTGCAACGAATTGCAATCTGCGATGAAGTTCAGAATTCGTCGTAGATTCTGCGTCTGCGACGAATTCGTTGTAGAATTGACCATTGTTATTTTTTTAAAAATAACCTTTTCAAAGCCGGTTGACATATCTAGAGGGCTCGGAATGACACGAAATAAGTCCCTCTATGAGTTTCTATAAATCACCTAATCAATTACGTGATAAAAATGCCCCTAAAAAATAATTTGAATAACTATATTTTTTCTTCAATTGCTAAATCAATTACATGTATGTAAGAAGTTGAAATTTAATCGATTCTGCTTATTTTGAAATATCCAAAAATGGTTGATATACTTAGAGAATTCGGAATGATGTAAAATAAGTTTTTATAGTTTCCTATAAATCCTATGATCATAAAGATAGTCTTAAATATTAATTTTACCCCATATATTGAGATCGATGATTTTTGGAATGCGATTAACAATTTTCGCACACCTTGGTGGTAAAAAAATCACCGATTGGTTAAAATTAGTTTTTGAGGAAATTTATAAAATCAAGAGATTTATAGGAATGTATATGAACTGGTTTCATCTAATTCCGAGCTCTTTAGGTACCTCAACCAGCTTTGGAAATACTAAATTAATATAAAAAAAAAGGGGGTCAATTCTGCGATGAATTTTGAAATTCGTCGCAGATCAACGGCAAATTTTAGAATTCGTCGCAGATTCTGTGACGAATTTCAGAATTCATCGCAGATTTTGCGACGAATTTCAAAATTTGTCGCAGAATTGACCATTGTTATTTTTACAAAAATAATCTTTCCGAAGCCGGTTGACATATCTAGAAGGCTCGGAATGACACGAAACAAGTCCCTATGAGTTTCTATAAATCACCTAATCAATTACGTGATAAAAATACTCCTAAAAATAATTTGAATAACTATATTTTTTCTTCAATTGCTAAATCAATTACGTGCATGTAAGACTTAAAAAAATTTCAATAAGAAGTTGTAATTTAACCGATTACGCTTATTTTGAAATATCCAAAAATGATTGATGTACCTAGAGAGTTCAGAACGATATAAAATAAGTTTCTATAGTTTCCTATAAATCCTATGATCATAAACATAGTCTCAAATATTAATTTTATCCCATATATTGAGATCGATGATTTTTTGAATGCGATTAACAATTTTCGCACACCTTGGTGGTAAAAAAATCACCGATTGGTTAAAATTAGTTTTTGAGGAAATTTATAAAATTAAGAGATTTATAGGAACCCACATGAACTGGTTTCATCTAATTCCGAGCACTTTAGATACCTCAACAAGCTTTGAAAATGCTAAATTTATATATAAAAAAAAAGGGGGTCAATTCTGCGACGAATTTTTAAATTCGTCACAGATCAGCGACAAATTTCAGAATTCGTCACAGATTCTACGACGAATGTTAGATTTCGTCGCAGATTTTGCAACGAATTTCAAAATTCATCGCAGAATTGACTATTGTTATTTTTACAAAAATAACCATTCTGAAGACGGTTGACATATCTAGAGGGCTCGGAATGACACGAAACAAGTCCTTATAAATTTCTATAAATCACCTAATCAATTACGTGATAAAAACGTCCCTAAAAAATTATATTAATTTTACCTAATATATTGAGATCGATGATTTTTTTAAATGCAATTAACAATTTTTGGACATCTTCGTGTAAAAAAAACCACCGGTTGTATAAAATTAGTGTTTGAAGAGATTTATAAAATTAGGGGATTTATAGAAACTCATAGGAACTGATTTCATATAATTCTGAGCTCTCTAAATGTCTCAACCGGCTTCGAAAAAACTAAATTTATATATTAAAAAAAGGATTAATTCTGTGACGAATTTCAAAATTCGTCATAGAT
Organism: Zingiber officinale; assembly: GCF_018446385.1. NCBI lineage: Eukaryota > Viridiplantae > Streptophyta > Magnoliopsida > Zingiberales > Zingiberaceae > Zingiber > Zingiber officinale. The sequence goes on from NC_055992.1 coordinate 16,712,809, forward strand.
CAGCGACGAATTTAACAACGAATTAATCTTTGTGGCAAAAAAAAACCTAACTTTTTAACTCACCCGTTCCTTTCCCCTTTGCCCTAATTTGCCTTGGCAGCGGCGGCGCGTGGTGATTCCCGTCCTCTTCATACCTCTCTTCCTTCTCCGACGGGTCTTCCGGCACTCGTCCACCGGCGTCTGGCTCTCTCCTGTCGCAGGAGGTCGTTGCTGGCACTGGCCGGCCGCGGGAGCCCGCGCTTGGCGCTAGCAGGTCGCACCTGCCGCTGGCCGGCCGCGGGAGGTCGCGCCTGGCTCTGGCCGACCTCGGGAGGCCGCCCCTGGAGCTGGCCGGCCGCCGGAGGCCGCGCCTAGCTCTCGGCAGGCGCGAGACGCCTACGGTGTAATGGGCCTCGGGCAGCTTCCTGCGACGTCGAAGGTCAAGTTAGGGATCGCGCGCGGTGACGCTGGTGCCGATTCACATGGTTGCAGGGGTGTTGATACTCGTGCTTTAATACCTTATCTTCCGGATCTGCACGCTGTTCTCACCTCCGAGTCGGGAGAATGGCCAGGAGGACTATGCTCACATGACGGGGTGGAGGAGGGCGGTGGTTGTGCGGTGCGGGAGATTTGCCTCTAGAGCAATGCTCTTTACGTTTGGTTTCTATTGGATTAAAGAGAGTCACATGAGTCTCGACAATGAGGTATTACGGTTAGAACTATCTCTCCAAGTTTTAAGTTGTTGATTCATTCTTTATCCACTTGATTTGTTGTTTCTTGTTCAGTTCATGAAGTTGAATGTTCCTATTATTCATCTTAAACAGCATTATTATTATTAATGACAACTTAGTGATTGATCCATTTAAAAATCATCAAGAAATACCTCCTACATGTAGGTGCAGCGGAGGCCGGCAAGAGGGGGGTGAATTGCTGAAATCAAAAATAAACTATACCCTCCTCGGAATTCAACTCAGAAAAGCAATAGTAAAATTAAAACAAGCAAGGAAATAGAAATTAAGTAGTAGACAGGATTTAACCTGGTTACAACCAAGGAGGTTGTTAATCCAGGGCAGTAGAAAAAGCTCAGTAGAAAAATCTCCTTTGCTGAAGGCGGAAAAGCTTTTTACACTTTGGAAGCTTAGAACTATTGCTAGGAAAGAGTACACAGTTGATTGCTTGAGTTGTAGTTTCTTTCCTAGCTCCAGGGGCCTTTATATAAGTCCTGGAAATCTTATCCCGAGAGTCCAAGGCGCCTCCAACAAGGTTCAAGGCGCCTCTAGCTCGGTCAGCGGATAAAACTTTATCCGCAGCGCAAATGGTCAAATTGACCTGGCTCAAGGTGCCTTAAACAAGCCTTTCAAGGCGCCTTCAATGTTGAAGGCGCCTTGAATATGTTTAAGGCGCCTTCAAGGTTCTTGCTACAGTAATTTCAGCCTCTTTTGTCTCCTTTTCTTCTTCGCTTTGGCTTCCGAAGCTCCGTTTTTTTGGGTGATTGCGGCCAACCGAAATAGGGCTCACCCGAACCCAATTCCCGACCTTCTCCTCGAGCAGGCTTCCGTCCGGCTTCTCGTCCTTCGAACGCCGCGCACGTTCTTCTCGCTCCACCGGAGTACTCTTCTGCAACTCTCTCGTCATTCGGACGCACCGAGTCAGTCGGCTCCCTTCCCGTGCCGTCCTTATCGCTAGCTGCATCTTCCGCTCGACTTTCTGCGCTCCTAAGCTCCTGCACACTCAGACACAGGGATCAAACACAAAGCAGAACCTAACCAACTTGGTTGATCACATCAAAACTACCACGGGGTCCAACAATCTCCCCCTTTTTGATGTGCATCAACCCAAGTTCAAGTTAGGGCAAATATAGACACAAATAGTAATTTTAAAGGAAATTACTAAACTAACATAATTAAGCATAAATTTGCAATAAATAAAATTGCAACACAGTTTACAAAAAAAATTAAATTTCCGTACTCCCCTTAAACTTGTACCTTTCTCTCCCCCTTTGATCACAGCAAAAATAGGGTACCAATAAGAGAATATTAAGCAAATTGTTAAGTTAGAAAAAATTCTGAGCAAAAATGAATTTTTTTAGAAAAAATTTCTAAGTTAAATTGAATTTTTTTAAAAAAAAATTCTAAGCAAAAATGAATTTTTAGAATTTACAAAAAAAATTCTAAGTTTAAACTGAATTTTAAAAAAAAAAATCTAAGTCAATTAACAAAAAAAAAAATCCTAAGTCAACTTCTTGAATGTTCCCAAAAAATTTCTAAGTCAAATGAAGTTATTTAGAATTTCACCAGGGAAAAAAAAATTCTAACCAAAAAAAAATTCTAAGTTAGAATTTTCAAGAATAGTTTCTAAAAATAAAAAAATGTTTGATAAACTTTCAAAGCATTATTTAATTCTTGTTTTTAATGCTTTTTCAGAAAGTTAATTAAACATTTTCTTTCAATATTTTAGCTTCCAGGTCGTGGCGAGGCACTAGGCCTTCTTGGTTATTGAAGCAACAACCACTTCCTTAGACAAAGCTTCCATAAAGAATTTCAATGTTTAATTTTCTCTCTTAAAGTTTTTTAACTAAAAGAGAAATTTAAACCAGCAAAGATTTTGGAACCCAATAAAGGTTCCTTCCTACAGGATTAGTCAAAAAATTAGGGGGTATATAATTCTTGGAAATTTTCCTAAGTTGACCCTGATGTTTCCTTATATACCAGTTTAATTTTCCATAAATTTTAAGTTTTGATTTTGGAAAAATATTTATCTTTAAGCATGCATCAGATTTCAATTTTTCAATTTCCAATTTTAAATTTTCATTTTCTGATTTCAAATTTTCATTTTCTTTTTCTAATTTATCTAATTCTTTAGAAAGAGCTTTAATAAATTTAAAAGATTGAGTCAGGGTTAGATTGCGTACCTTACTTACCTGATCTGGTGACGTTCTCCTTTCATTGCTGCTTTCTTCTTCTGATGTTCCTCCCCCTTCGTCGATGCTCATCTCTGAGCTAGACGTTTCTTCTAGCTGATGGTTGGCCATCAGTGCTAGTCCCGAGAATTCTTCGACTTCCGATTCGGAGGATGACGAATCATCCCACGTGGCCTTTAGGTTGTGTTTGGTTCGAGCTGGCTTCTTGCTCCTTTCCTTATCCTTTTGTTTGCTCTTCAATTTTGGGCAGTCCTCCTTGATGTGCCCTTCTTCGTTGCAGTTGTAGCAACGGACTGTCCTTCTCTTTTGACGATGTTTACTTGACTGCTATCTAAATTTGTTAGAGTTAAAAAACTTTAAAACGTCTTACCATTAATGCAGCTTCGATTTCGTCGATTGTCGCTTCGGAGTCAGGATCGTCCTTTTCGACTCGTAGGGCAATGTTGAGGTTCGACTTCTCTACTAGATTTTCTGCAAGTCGAGATTTGTGAAGTTCGAAGGTTGAAAACAATTGTTCCAATGTACTTACCTCGAGATTCTTAGAGATGTAGTAAGCATCTACTAAGGAAGCCCAATCGGGAGTTCTCGGGAAGGCATTGAGCGCGTACCGGATAGAGTCCCGGTTGGTTACCTCTTCTCCAAGATTGATTAGTTGCGTGATCAGCTCTTTGATCCTTGCTTGGAGCTGCGCTACCTTCTCGCCTTGGTTCATCTGGAGGTTCGTCAACTGGTTCCGGAGGATGTCGCGCCTGGCTAGCTTCGCTTCGGAGGTACCTTCATGAAGCTCCAAGAATTTCTCCCAGAGATCTTTCGCAGAGTCGTAGCTTCCAATCCGATTTACCTCTTGAGGTGGCAGTACACTGAATAGATGGAACTCAGTCTTTCCGTTGGCGACGAAATTGGCTTGCTCCTTCTTGCTCCATGTGTTTTATTCTTTATCTTTCGGCGCTGCAAAACCATATTTCATTGTAATAAGAATATCAAAATCTGTTTTAAAAAATACCTCCATTTTGCGCTTCCATGTGGCGAAGTCTCCGTCGAACTTCGGGGGATGGATGTTCGCTCCAGCCATCATCTTGATCGTAATGCTTCAGTTGGCGGTTAGTCCTTCTGAGGCGATCAGGTTTTGATACCAATTGTAGGTGCAGCGGAGGCCGGCAAGAGGAGGTGAATTGCTTAAATCAAAAATAAACTATACCCTCCTCGGAATTCAACTCAGAAAAGCAATAGAAAAATTAAAACAAGTAAGGAAATAGAAATTAAGTAGTAGACAGGATTTAACCTGGTTACAACCAAGGAGGTTGTTAATCCAGGGCAGTAGAAAAAGCTCAGTAGAAAAATCTCCTTTGCCGAAGGCGGAGAAGCCTTTTACACTTTGGAAGCTTAGAACTATTGCTAGGAAAGAGTACACAGTTGATTGCTTGAGTTGTAGTTTCTTTCCTAACTCCAAGGGCCTTTATATAGGTCCTGGAAATCTTATCCCGAGAGTCCAAGGCGCCTCCAACAAGGTTCAAGGCGCCTCCAGCTCGGTCAGCGGATAAAACTTTATCCGCAACGCAAACGGTCAAACTGACCTGGCTCAAGGCGCCTTAAACAAGCCTTTCAAGGCGCCTTCAATGTTGAAGGCGCCTTGAATATGTTTAAGGCGCATTCAAGGTTCCTGCTACAGTAATTTCTACTACAGTAATTTCAGCCTCTTTTGTCTCCTTTTCTTCTTCGCTTTGGCTTCCGAAGCTCCGTTCTTTTGGGTGATTGCGGCCAACCGAAATAGGGCTCACCCGAACCCAATTCTCGGTCTTCTCCTCGAGCAGGCTTCCGTCCGGCTTCTCGTCCCTCGAACGCCGCGCACGTTCTTCTCGCTCCACCGGAGTACTCTTCCGCAGCTCTCTCGTCCTTCGGACGCACCGAGCCCGTCGGCTCCCTTCCTGTGCTGTCCTTCTCGCTAGCTGCGTCTTCCGCTCGACTTCCTACACTCCTAAGCTCCTGCACACTCGGACACAAGGATCAAACACAAAGCAGGACCTAACCAACTTGGTTGATCACATCAAAATTACCACGGGGTCCAACACTACATGCGTAAGTTTTTTTACTTTTCTGAATCAGATAGAATATGAAGGGTGATACCAAAAGAGAAGATGGTGAAATACATCCAAAGGTATATGCAAATTTTTTAATAATGATAATTTGTAACAACAAAATGAGGCGATGGTGAAATATTTTCAAAGTTTCTTGTTCTGTTCATGCTGTTACGTGCCCCTATTATTCGATACCAAAATTCTAAAACCATGTTTCTTGATGTAAGTCATTGTACTGGTCTTTTAAACAAATATAACTCTTCATGCTTAGGAGATTTTCCTCTTTCAGATGTAAGAACCTCTATAGAACATTAGATATCTTATATTATTTTTCTAAACTCCATAATTTTTGGAATTAGGTCAATGAATTTGAAAAGCCATATGCAGTTGTCTCAAATCACATTTCTTATGTGGATATTCTTTATCATATGTCGTTAGCCTTTCCAAGTTTGTTGCAAAGGTATGTTATTAATTTTTCGACAAATGCATGTGAAATTATGAAGATATTGCACTTTCTAATTTTCAACTAATATTTTGAACTGACACTTTTTGTTGAAGAGATCAGTAGCTCAGCTTCCCTTGGTTGGTCTCATCAGGTTTTTTTCTTCTATTATTTTCTCATTTTTTGACTTGTTGCTTACTAATTTTCAACTAACATTTTGAACCGACACTTTCTTATATGAATATTCTTTATCTCATAATTAGTATTTTTGAACATTAGTTATTTGATTGTAAACATTTTTTTTTGTTAATACTGTTAATTTGTTTGAAACAGGATTGGTGCAATGAAAATCAATGTCGGAGTAAGTAAGATTTATTTTTGGTGTTCATATATAGTAATTTCTTTCTTAGAATCATTGATATTGTTTGTATTTTTATTTTGATACAGGAAAAAAGAATATTCGAAGAAGATGGAGAAGATTTAGTGATGCTTGGATATTTGTTGATGTATGGATGGTTTAAAACTTCTTATGATGTTTGGATTGTATGGATATTAGGCCTTTTTGATGTATGAAATGTTTTGGATTGTATGGATATTAGATGATGTATGCATTTTGATGTATGAAATGTTTGGATTTTATGGATATTTTGTGATGTTTGGATTTGATGAATAAATTGTGATTTGGTTTAATATATAGTTTTATTTTGTTAGATATGATGTGTTATAAACAATGTGTATGAATTTGATAGATATTTTTGTATTATCCAGGTTGAATATAGAAATTAAATAATTCTGGATCATTTTTATTACGTTTTGTAATAAATTTTGCGACAAAAATATTTTCATCGCAAAATTATCATAATGTACAATGATAGATTCTGCGACGAATTTTCAGATTTGTCGCAAATTTTTGCGACGAATTTTGAAATTTGTTGCGGAATTTGCGACAAATCTAGAAATTTGTCGCAGATTTGCGATAAATTTTACGATGATATTATTTTCGTTGCAAGACTCATAATTGTATATTGCTAGATTCTGCGACGAATTTTTGGATTCATTGCAAAAATCTGCAACAAATCTGAAAATTTGTCGCAGAATTTGCGACGAATATGAAAATTCGTTGCAGATTTGGAGACAAATTTCCATATTTGTCGTAGATTTTGCGACGAATTTTCCGATTCGTTGCAAAAATCTGCAACGAATTTCTGGATTCGTTGTAGATTCTGCGACACATTTTCAGATTCGTTGCAAAATTCAAAATTCGTTGCAGATTTGAGTTTCTAAATTTTGTGATGTTCCAATTAATTTTGCGATGAAAATATAATTTGTCCCAAATTTTGCGACGAAATTATTATCTTCGTCGCAAAAATTAGCAACGAATATGAAAATTTGTTGCAAAATTTGTGACAAATTATATTTTCGTTGCAGATCCTCGTTTCCTAATCTTATGATGTTTCCAACTAATTTTTCGACGAATTTTATTTTCGTCGCAGACTTTGCGACAAATTTCATTTTTTTTGTCGCAAATATTTAGGGACGACTTTTCTGTGACAAAAAATATTCGTCATAGATTTAGTCGGAAAAACTTTTTGCGACGAATTTTTTTAAACAATTCGTCGCTAAATTCATCGCAAAAAATAACTTTTTTTTGTAGTGCCTGGATTTAGCCTGTCAAATTTAAAATGTTCAATTTTACTTTTTAAATAGTACAATTAAAGAAGTATAATCATCAAGTTGAGATGGAGTTGGCTGGGAGTTGAAGATTTGATAAATAAATCTAAGTGGAAACAGCTGAGAGCTGTGATTTAACACCTCAGTGTAGATGAGTCAGCTGTAGGTTGAGTGCCTAGACTCAACATAAGTGCGAGTAATTTTAAATTCTGTATCCTACTCAATATGTTAACCACTGCAAGAAAATATGCTCAACAACTCCAGGCTACAAGAGGGATTCTGGGGCGACTAGATGGTGATAACTCTCAAGGGATTTTGGAGGGTCCAGGCGATCGTATTGGATCCAGGAGATTCGTGGATATAAGCGACCAGAGCAGCCTCCAGACAACTAAGAGATGGAGGTATCAGCAATCCGAGCCAGTCGGATCTAGATGAAATTTGATCCTTATTCAGTCGACTGAAGAGCTTTATTAATGTTATCTAATGAATAAAAATTACAGTCACGTTAACACTAATATAGGCGATTGGGAAGGCTTCAGGTGATCGAAGAAGTACTATAAAAGGAGTTTCAAGGCGGAACTTGAAAATCACTCAATCATTCATTCACACATTCTCTTGTGCTCGTACTCTTGTTCTCTTACCTTTTGTGCTGTCACTTGTGCTTCATTTCTGATCGACAACAGCTAGAGTAGCATTCTTTATTTATTTTAGTATTCCCTTATTTGTTTTATTGTGCTTAACTTTTTAAAGTCTTTTTTATAATATTTTTTCATCTCCAGAGATTTTCTAAAAATTATAATTAGGAATAAGAATTATCTTTTATAACTATCATGTGTATACTTTTGGTTTGATTGATCAACTGCTTGCATAATTAACTATTAGCTAAATACTCTATATGCTTATATTGTCTTATCTTACTTGATTGAATAAATCTAAGTAATTTTTATTTTTGCTATGCTACTTTACTTGATTCAAGTGTTTTACTATCTGCTCATTTTAAAATTCATAATGTTATCCACCCCTCCTCCTCTAGCATTGAGTTCGATCCTATAATTTGGTATCAGAGTAGTTTGAGCTCATATTACGCTAGAAAAGTTTAGTTAGGTGCATGTCTAGGTTGGGTAAGGAGTATCTTACTTAGTTCATCTAGTCAAGTGGAACTAGAAGAAGATAACTCACCCCACTCTAAACTAGACCTGACCACGGTTCGGAACCGACGGTTCGACGGTTCGGAACCGCCGGTTCGACGGTTCCAGGCAGGTCGACCTTTAACCTTAACCGCCCAAGACGGTTACGGTTCACGGTTCAGAACCGCCGGTTCACGGTTCGGTTCACGGTTCGTCACGGTTCGTCACGGTTCAAGATTAATATGTTAATAAAAATTAAAAATTAAAAATTAAACATTAAACATTAAAAATTAGAAATTAAAATTTATTAAAAAAAGGGCTTGCACTTATTTAAGTTGCCTACGTATCCCTTTAGGGGAATCAAAGCCCACGTAGTTCTTTTACATTTTTATCCTTTTACATTTTCATTCACTTCCATTTCCTGTTCCTGTCGTATTTGTTCCTTCAGTATCAAAATCTTCAACTTCGTCATCTGAAAGTTGCATTCCTTGGATTCTTTTCTCCGCTCTGGTCCAATCGTCCAGTAATGCTTGGGCTTCCAATGAGTCGGGAGACAAAGTTGATCGTCGTTCATCTAATATGTTGCCGCCGGCACTGAACGTCTGCTCCACAGCAACAGTTGACACTGGACAAGCTAAAATTTCTTTTGCGATCACGGAGAGAACGGGAAAGCTTTGAGCCTTCTGTGACCACCACTTTAAGATATCGAAGTTTTCGCTATCTGCTTCATTAAAATCAAAAGAAGTCGTAAAATAATTCTCAAGTTCCTGTGTGGAACTTGAGGATCCCCGTGGACGTTTTGTCCGTTCTTTTAATAAGAGTTGTGCTTTTGTAAGTTTTAAATTACTACTAGTAGTTTGTTGAATTTCAGAAATATTAATTTGTGTTCCATATTTTGCATAATATTGATTATAAATATCATATAAATAAATTCTAACATTATATATAATATTAACTGGATCAGGGGAAGAAGAATCTTTAATTGGAATTAAAGCATCATAATATAAAGTTAACATTTCTTGTAAAACTTCTAATTTAAATCTAGGATCTAAAGTAAATGCAATTAAATAAATTTCAGGAATTAAATAAAAATATTTTTCCCATTTAGTTTTCATAGCTAAGATGCAAGGAGATAAAGATTCATTATTAATATGTTCATTTAAAACTAATACTATATTAGAAAAATTTTCTAAAACTAATTGAGCAGTGGGATAATAAACACCGGAAAGTTGTTCGGTTGCATCATTAAATACTTTTAAAATTTCACAAATACTACTACAAATATTCATTGTTGTGAAAATAAATATATATTAGCATTAGTGTTTTGTGCAAAAAATGAACATAATAATTCTTTATATTGAAATGAATCTTGTAATAATTGGTATGTTGAATTCCAACGTGTTGGTACATCACGTGAAATTTTTAGGTCTCATTCCATTAATTTTACAAAACCTACCCCATTGTTTCATTATAGATGGATGAGACCATAAATAAGAAATTGCAATTCTAATTGGTTTAATATAACTTTCTAAAATTTTAAACCATCTTGAACACATAAATTTAAAACATGGCATACACAACGAATATGAAAAATAAACCTCCAATAATAGGTTGACAAACAAATTTTAGATCATCTATACAAGCGGTATTAGAACTAGCATTATCTAATGATATTGAAAATATTTTATGAGTTAAACCATATTCTTCTAAAATTAAACATAATAATTGTGCGATATTATGAGCATTATGTGATTCATCAAAAACTCTATAAGCTAATAATCTTTTTTGGAGATTCCAAGAGTTATCGATCCAATGGCAAGTCACACCCATATACGAATGTGTTTGCCAATGATCACTCCAAATATCAGAACATAAAGAAACTTTATTATCTAATTTACTAAATTCATCAATTAAATTCTTTTTTCCTTGTTTTACTAATTTTTTAATTGTACGAGTAAGTGTAGTCCTAGGAACACGTTTAGCACATGGATTAAGAGATTCTTTACAAAAATCTTCAAATGTGCATTTAGATCCAAAACTAAAGAAAGATGTTCTACGGAAACAAATTTAGCTAATGATTTTCTTAATTTATTATCCGAATTAAAAATAAACCAGAATCGGTACTACCGCTAGTTGAAGAAAATCTTGATAATTGTGTTTGAGAACGGTTGAGTCCATATTCCGTCGGGTGCTTCGTTTCTACATGTCGTTTCAATGACCCATAGCCGGCTTGGAATTTGTAGGAAGCATTGCAGTGCTTACATTTTGCACGCATTTCTCCCGACGGAAGAGTGATCTTCTCAAAATGTTTAGTGAAAATAGAAGACTTTAGAGGAGGAAGTTCCCGAACCTTAGAAGTAATTGCATCGGTACTTCCTTGTGTTTCGGGTGTCGGATTCGGAAGATGCTCGATCTCATCATCGGTGGATTGAATATTGGGGTCCTCCCCCCGCGGATTCATTATTTGCTTTCCCTTCCGAGCTCGAGATGATGCACCTCCGCGGCCTCCATCCATTGTAATTGAAAATTGGAAACGAAAGCGTGTAGAGATTAGAGAATACGAAAATGAGATTAAGAGTAGAGAAGATGTGTGTGAAAAATGATGAAATGAGCTCTCTATTTATAGAGTTTTGATAGTAACGGACACTAAATCATAGCCATTGATCAAAAAAACGGTCAAATGATCCTAACCGTTGAAAAAAAATATCCAAAAAACCCTCCCAACGGCTACGAACCGCCGGTTAACCGGCGGTTCCAACGGCTATGAACCGCCGGTTAACCGGCGGTTCAAGCGAAAAAAAATTATCGGCTGAACCGCGGTTCAACCCGCCGGTTAACCCGGTTCGCCGATTTTACATCGAATGAATCGGTTCGCCCCGGCGAACCGGGTCAACGGGCAACCGGCCCGTTGACCCGGTTACGGGCCCGGGCCGGGTCCGGGCCAGACCCGGCCCGGGGTCGGGTCTACTCTAAACCAGTTAGACCAAGGCATTATATTAAAATTGATTTAACTCCAGATTTTTAAGTTAGCTTTGTCTTAGGAAGTAGTCGATGTTTTGATACTCAAGAAGACCTCTGTGTCTCGTCACGACCTAGAAGCTAATTTCAGAAACTCTTGATCATAGCCTAAAGCAAAATTTGAATCTAACATAAGGCAAACTTTGTGCTTTGAGAAAGGAACAAACAATTAAATTGATTAATAATCCGAACCTAGCCCATATCCAAATCTAAACCCAACCTACAACCATACCAAACCTAAACTAAACCCACATCCTATCCTAGACCTTAATACAACTTGAACAAATTTATTTTTGAGAAATATCTTTACAGAAAGGATTCAGCACAACTCGTCCTCTTATCTTCAATGACGACAATTTCTCTTATTGGAAGGGGAGAATGGAATATTATCTAATGAACGACATTGAAAACTATCTTATAATCAAGATGGGCTTTGAGCTACTTACAAATATAGATGTATGACACCCTAGTTGACTATGACAATTGGGCAAGTGAAAATAAAAGAAAAGTTCAAGTCAATGCTAGAGCCACAAGTACATTACTGTGTGAGCTAACTCAAGATCAACTAAGTAAAGTTGGATAGCTCAGCAGCACTAAACATCTCTAGGAAAGATTAACTGAGTTGCATGAAGGTCCAGTTGACTGATTGTTAGCTTTTATTCTATAGATAGTCAAGCTCGAAATTAAGTTGGATATTTCGAAAATGGTTTGAAAATTTTATTTTGATAAAAACTTAGATAGTTTCATACAATGTCATTTTTCATGTTTTCACTTCTTTTTGAATTGCCAATAAATTTAGTTTTGAAAATTTGACTTATGAATCTAAAGCAAGATTGAAGAAATTAGTTAGAAAGTCAAAAGTAAAAAAGTCAACATCATTGACTATTCGGTCGCTCGTAACATGTAGGAGACCGGTAATGAACTAACCTAATTTCAAACCTCGTTGACCTTATTTCTACTCGATCACCTGTATTTGAAAAGTTAAATTAATTACGATGGTAAAATTAGGTATACAGTTGCCTGTATAGTTATACGGTTGTCCACGTGACCTCGAATGACTGCCCTGATTAGACTTATAGGGTCAACCGTATAATCACACGATCAACTAGTAAGCCTTTCTATAGGCGACCGTGAGCCGCCACCAAAAACTCCTTCCGAGACCTCATTTTCTTCTCTCAAATTTCATTTTTGAGTCCTCTTTGAGCCTATTTTTGACTCTCTTCTTGAGCTCGAGTTTCCTGACTTATTCATCATGTTGAGGTATATGTTTTTGACTTATCTATTTTAATTCATTTCGTTTAAGCATAATATTCCTTATCTTTTTCTAGTATGCTTAAACAATTTGTTATTTATTTCAAATATTAGACTCAAACGTAGAGCAGAGGCTGGTCCATCACAGGATTCTTCCGATGACTTGAGATTTCCATCTAAAGATTTTAGACTTAGATTTTAGCAGCATATATACATACCCATGCAATCTAGATATCTAGGTAGGAAGCTCTTCGTAGATCACTATCCTGACATTCTAGAGAACATAGCTTACTATAATCTTCTACGTTTGTTTACTGTGACCAAGTAGTAAATATTGATTTGTGTCCAGAGTTTTATAACAACTTGTCTAAGATAGATGATTTTACCATTCCATCTAGAGCTGGAGGTTGTGACATTATCCTCACACCGACTTAATTAGGGACCCACTCGAGTTGTGTTCCTCAGCCTCCACATTCTATTATTTTCTATATCCTACTCCATCTTTTCCTAAGTCTCATTCTGACATCACTCTAGATCGTAATTACACTTATCTGTTTGGTAGTGAGCAGACTTCGACCGTCATCAACTTCAAATCTAGCTAGTTTAGAGTTGAAGATTATGTGTTGTACAAGGTTCTCTGCACTCGCATTTTGCCCATCAACACTAGAGACTTTCCTACCATACAACCCTTTCATTGATTTCTCCTTTATGCTATCAAATAGAGATTAGAGATTGGACATTAACTTTAATTTGCTAATTTTTAGACCCATTATCTATTATTTTAGCGTATCCACTAGTCGTTGAGTCTATATGCTATATTATCACATTTTGATTCGTCTTTTTACATCTCTAGGGAGTGATGTTTTTAGCAAAAACATTAAACCATTGACTGAGTTTGACCAGATAGGACCTAGGAACTTCATCCTAGTTAAGATGGTTCTTAGAGAAAATGCTTTAGTTTAGAAGGATGGGAGGAACACTACCCCCTCGATCTCCAAATATTGATAACATCATTGGCTGAGTTTGGGTTTGATCCAGATCAAATACAGGCTCATCTTCTAGGTCCTTCAGCTCCTCCACCAACAATGGCATTAGAGAACTGAGTGACACAACTCGAGCAGACTCGCTCGTGAGCATAGGGAGACGAGGGGCAAGATGTGAGAGATGATGTGTAATTATTACCAAGCCAGCAGCCTCGTAGCTCCTTCCACCGACTAGTTGATCTTAGCTTAGCTCTTTGACAAACTTGAATTTTATTTGACTGATGTGTTTTGGATATTTTGATCCATTTAAACTTGTGCTTGACTACTACCTTGACTTATCTTATTTTGACCTATTTTGGATGAGTTGGCTTATGTTGACTTTTATAATATATTACAATTTAATTTATCTATTTTTGAGCTAATTTAATTATCTAACTGTGATTTAACTTGAATTCTATAGTTGATTTATCTATTTACAAACTAATTTATTCATCTGCTTGATTTAATTAACTTTGTGATATCATGCCTTGATTTAATATTTTCTCTATTTTTACAATTTAACTCATTTTGATATATGAAAAAGCAGGAGAAAGGTAAAGGGTTAAAGTCAAAATTTTAAAATTATTTCTTTTAATTCACTTCCCAATTTTTTGAAAAAAAAAACCCTTATATGATTTAGAGGGAGCAAAAATTAAGGGGAGTTATGTCTAAATTGATATATTCATGTATGACTGTATTAATTATATTTATCCCATACATTGAATATAAACTTCAAAACTTATAATAAGTGGGAGATTATTAGTGTTGGGTGTACAATATTTAACTTAAAATTTTGATATATAATCAAAGTTAAAGTTATATTAGTTATGATCTAACTAATTGTATCAAGTGTGTCAGTGCAGGTTACGTGACAAGTGTTGAAGTCCTGGTTGTGAACCAGGTAGTGACTAAGTCATAGTCGAACAATGCATCAGAAGTCCTGATTGGGAGTCAGACATGAGCTAAATCTTGGTTGGAGACCAAGCAAGAAATTCCTTACTGGAGACTAAGTGAATCAAGTCTAAGTGGTGAAGGCTTGATAGATAAATTCCTAGCTAGAGACTTGATGAATCAAGTCCAAGTGGTGAAAGCTTAGCATACAAATTCCTAGCTGGTGGCTAGGTGAATCAAGTCTAAGTGATAAGAGCTTGACATACAAAAGTCCTATCTGAATGTTAGGTGAATCAAGTTGAGGTGGAGTTAGCTGAGCGTTGAATGCTTGACAAATAAGTCCAAGTGAAAGCAACTGGGAGTTGTAGCTTAGCACTTAGTCTAGATAAGTGAGCTAGAGGTTGAGCGTCTAGACCTAACATAAGTACAAGTAACTTTAAATTCTGTATCCTACTCATTATGTGTAACCATTGCAGGGAAACATATTCAACGGTTCCAGGCTACCAGAGGGAGTCTGAGGTGACTGAATGATGATAACTCTTGATGAAGGGATTTTAGAGGGTCCAAGTGATTGTAAGTCCAGGTGATCGAAGGATACGAGTGACTGGAGAAACTTCCAAGTGACGAAAAGATGACGTTATCAACAATCCGAGTGAGTTGGATCAAGATGAGATTTGTCCCTTGTCCAGTCGACTGGAGGACTTCCAGCCGATCGGAGAGGTTTGTTAATGTTATCTAATGGATAAACATAGTAACCATGTCAACACTAATACAAGCTGTCGAAAAGACTCCATGCAATCAGAGGAGTTCTTTAAAAGGAGATTCGAGACAGAGCTTGAAAATCACTCGATCATTCATTCACATATTCTCTTGTGCTTATGTTCTTATGCTTTCTCACCTTCTATATTGAGACTTGCGTTTCATTTCTGATCAATAAGATCTAGAGTAACATTTTCATTTGTTTTAGTGTTGTCTTATTTATTTTATTGTGCTTAAAATTTTAAATTATTTTCCTATAAGATTTTTCTATTTTCAGAGGCTTTTTAGAAAATACAAACTATAAATAAGAATAATATTTCATAACTGTTATATTATGTCTATACTTTTGGTTTGATTGATAGTTGCTTGCATGCTTAACTATTAATTAAATCATTTGCATGCTTATATTTCCTTCTTGTATTTGATTAAATCAGTGTAAGTAATTTTTATTTCTGTTGTGTTACTCTACTTGATTCAATTATTTTACTATCTGCTTATTTTAAAATTCATAATGCTATTCACCATCATCTAGCATCTAGTTCGATCCTACCCAAGAGATATATAAAATTTGTCATTCATGGTGGCAAAAGACGAATACGCTCGCTTCCAGCGCCCCCACCAACCGGTCCCAGGGTCAACATAGAGGAGGTAAATCACGGACGGCTACTAGCCTTTGGAATAGTGACTAGCACATAAAGGAGACATTTACCTCAACTTTGCTGAGATTCGAATCCAAGACCTCATGGTGGCAACACCTCATGCGCTAGCCACTAGACTCATCCGAGGGGACAAAAAAAACTAAGGTAGGGTAAACTTTTTAACGTGACCGGGCTCATCGCTTCGCTGCCCCATACCCCCGAAGGGATTTAACTCGGTACTTCAGTCAACATTACCCTAAATTAGGGATTTTTTTAATTGATAAGAGTGCGCAGATGAAGACTCGAACCTGATACCTCAGTCAATGGATAACAAAGTATAACCAGAGCACCCCTAGTTCAGTTGTCATTCATATACCTAGATAGCATAAGTACATATATCTAATTAACGAATTCTATTAAGAAACTTAAATTTAATGTAAAATTGAAAATTAAGTAATTTTATAATACAACTTCTCTTCTTCTTTCTAAATCTATTTGAAGGACCACCACCTTCCCGTCAACTATAATTCTTATTCGTGTAGCTGGTTAGAAGTACTGTACAACAATGAGATTGGGATCTATGCAAAGGATGGCGTGAAGTCGTTCTTGCGTTACTGAACATTTCCTTTCAACTACCTGCATCAGTGGCTGCAATTTTTTATAATCGGCCAGAAATGTGCAGTACAAGCAGTTGTTTTCTGGTGCCACTTGGGGTTTACTATTTTGTTCTTAGTGAGTGTGTAGAACTTGTATACCATTTGTACAGTTTGAGAACAAAAGAAGCACCATTAATAATGTTCCATTCCACATGCAGCAAGCTGTCGATCTCTTAGTACAACTTAGGAAATAACATAGCATATATAACACTACTAATACAGAAGTTTTAAATTAGACGAAGAAGATCTTGACTTAATTATACGTTGTAATCTCATCACCTCTTTTCCCAGACGCAGTAATCAGTGCCCGAGGTGGAGACATGGAAACTGCCCGGCACGAGTCCCCCGAGATCAATTCTCGGCCCGAGTTTCACCATGACCTTCTCATCGATGACAGCCATGTACAGATCCGCATCCGCAACCAGGATCCGCAGCGAGCTCCCCTTGCGAATTCCATTTCGAGTCCTGATCGCCGCCAAGGCCGTGATCTTCTCCTTCAGCCCCCAATCGAAGAAGTGATCGTAGAACTGCACGCGCCCAAATTAATATTATATATAATGTGCTGTGCTGCAGGTTGAGTAACAGTTAGAGCTTACGATGGTGGGGATTCCGGGATGCGTTAGAATGTAGGCGTAGCCTTGCATGACCTTGTCGGAAGGGAAAGGCCACAGCCTCTGAGTCGACCCTGTATCGTGGTTGTCGACGAAGGTGACCGCCTTGTCCGGCCACCACCCGATCATGCCCGAGGCCTTCCCCTGCGGGTCCCGCAGCCTCCACAGCTCCCCCTGCACCGCCGCCTGCAGCACGCCCTTGGTGGTGAAGTCGAAGGCGGTGGCGGGGCCCGCGGCGCCGACGTCGTGCACCCAGTTGACCATCTCCTGGCGGCTGCTGTCCTGGTCGTACGCCGGCCTCCCGTCGTTGCCGTAGGTGAGGGAGCTCCACAGCTCCGCCACCACGAAGTCGGGCTTGGTCTGGGAGATGTAGATTCCGGCGATGGCGGGGGAGTATCCCCGGGCGAAGTCGAGGCGCCACCCGCCGTCGAAGCCGACGTCGGTCTTGAGCCAGTTGAGCCAGTCGGAGAGCTCGCGTTGCACGAGGGGGTTGAGGTGGTCGATGTCGGGGGCGGAGGCGTAGGCGGCGCCGGTGTCGCGGTTGCCGGTGCCGTCCGAGTACTGGGTGTCGTCGCTGCAGATCATGTGGGGGCCCCAGTCGAGGCGGCTGTCGTTGGTGCCGCCTTCGAAGATGCAGTAGATGCCGCGCGAGTCCTTGCGGTCGGCGCAGCGGTGGTTGATCACGATATCGGCCACGGATTTGATCCCTTTCTCGCGCAGCGCCGCCGTCAGCGACTTCAGCTGCTCCTCCGACCCGTACTTGGATGCATCCAGATCGTACAGCCGCCCCGGCATGTATCCTGCTTCATTTATTTTTCATTCAAATTATATTATATATATTTTAACTGTGAATTTACTTTTTAAAAATATTTTATTTTTTTATTTTTATTTTTTATATGTTTGGGGAACAAAAGTTATCCACAAAATTTGTATTTATCTGGCCACAAAGTGACAAAATAAGCTCTTTTACTCACGCTGTTCCAAGTCACCGCATATAATAAATCGTTTATATGATATTAAAAGATTTTTTTGTTTTGTATGAAGTTTAATTAATCTATATATCAAAACCATAAATAAGAACGTAACTCCTAATATCGATCATACATGCATATTCGTGTGTAATATATATATTGTAAAGTGACCTTGTTCTGAGACGGAGTGGGACGGTGGTGGGAGCCAGACATGGGTGACTCCAGCTTTGACTAGATCATTCACTTGGCACTTCAGGTAGTTGTACAAGCCCCCTTCCTTCCTCCATGATTCCCAGTTAAAACCCTGCCATGCAACTCAACTTATATTAGTTCTCAAAGCTGTACTGTAACTAGCTAGCAAACAGTCGAGAGAGATTGACTGTGCATCCATCGTGCATGCATATATACGTATCAGCACCTGAAAGAGGATTTGACACTGAGCGTCGGAGAGAGTACTCGCGAGCGAGATCAGCCCGACGAAGAACACGACGACGAAGCCAATCGGCAATGACTTCATTGTTAATAAATATACAACTGATCGAGGAGAGGAGAGGAGAGGAGAGGATATCGTAAAGATAGGGATGAATGGGTTTGGATGAGGGGAAGCAGTAGGAGGACGCACGTATATATAGACAGATGGAAGGGAGGGCGGTCCAAGTGGGCCCCTGCACAGACGTCACTGGTGGGTCCCGGACTGTGAAGCCAGTGCCAATGGTAATAGGAGGCGAGGATGAGGCGGTTGCCAACGGAACGGCCTGAGAGATGAACTTTAATTAATGCCCGGCCGGCGCGCGCTGCAGCGTATCGGTTACGGTCATGGATATATGCCTCTTCCTCCTCCTCCACCTCCTCCGTCAATACTTCGCCATCGGTTTCCGGAAGACGAGGGATGGAGATTAAAATGCGTGCCGCCATTACTACGTGATCTGCGCTGCCGAAAGCTAAACTGGAGCATATAGTTATTGCTCCTTGTTGCAGTTCTTTTTATTAGTATAGAATTTGAAAAGTCGTTTCGTGAGTTTGACTGCAATTATATTCTTTAGTGGACAACTCCCAATTCATATATAAAAACTTCACGCAAATACCTAATTCTATTGAAATGCGCATGAAATTTTTCTTGCTTCAGAAATTGGAAGGACGACGCATGATCTTCGATCCTCACTTCATAAGATCAATAGTTTAATTAGTTTCTTAATGCTCTTTGATATGTTTTTTCTCAACAATCTTCTAACTTTAATTATGATATGGAGATAAAGGCGGATCCCTAAAAATTGGACAAAGAAAAATTGACTGATGTAGAGGTTAAAGTTAAAAAGTGGTCAAAATCACTAATCCAATCATGGCCGTTCGAGCTTGGAATCGCCGGCCGAGCTTGTGTGGTCGAGCAGGCCGACCTCGAATAGCCAGTTGGAAGTGAGTGGCCTACCAGACCTCCCGATCAATCGTACTTCGAACCATTACTTGCGACATACAAATGAGGTTGAAAACTAAGGTGGTGTTTGGTTCTTTCCTAGGAATAGGAATTGAAATGGGAATCATAGTATTGTGGAATGAGGATGTGTATGAGCATGAATATCATTCTTAAAAGTAATGTTTGGTTAGTTGAATATTTTCTAATAGAATAAATTAAAAAAAAAATTACCCTTAAAGGAAAATAAGAGAAAAAATTAGAAGTGAGAGAAAGTTGAATGTGAGAGAAAAATATAATGAGAGAGAAAGTGGTATAGGAAAGAATGAAGAGAGAGAGAAAGTGCGATGAGAGAAAATGAGGAAAAAAAGTGTGATGGGAGAGAGCATGATGATAGAAGATGAGAAAAAAAATATGATAAGAAAAAAAATATGATGAGAGAGAATGAAGAGAGAGAAAGTGTAATGAGGAAAAAATAAGGAGAGAAAGTGTGATGGGAGAGATTGAGGAGAGAGAAAGTGTGATGAAAAAAAATAGGAAAGCAAATGTGATGGGAGAGATTGAGGAGAGAGAGAGTATGATGAGAGAGAAAGTGTAATGAGAGAGAAAGTGTGTTGAAAAAAAAGGAGAGAGTGTGATGGGAGAGATTGAGGCAAAAGAAATTATGATGAGATAGAAAGTATTATGAGAGAGAAAGTGTGATGAGAGAGAAAGTGTGATCAGAAGAAAGAGAAAAGAGAGTGTGATGTAAAAGATTAAGAAGAGAGAAAGTATGATGAGAGAGAAAGTGTGATGAGAAAAAAAAGAGGGAAGAGAGTGCGATGGACGATATTAAGGAGAGAGAAAGTGTAATGAGAGAGAAAGTGTAATGAGAAAAAAAGGAAAAGAAAGTGTGATGAGAGAGATTAAGAAAAGAGAAAGTGGGTGATAAAATGAGAGATAAAATATGATGAGAGAAAACAAGAAAAGAGAAAGTAATATGAAAGAAAAATTAAATAAATATATTTTGATATTTGATATTAAGAGAGAAATTTTAGTTTTGGATCAAGGTATTTTTGGAATAAGAGAATATTTTGATTGTTGAAAATAGAGTAATAACTCATGGAAGGGGGACATGGGAATGAATCATTACCCAATTATAAGGATTCATTCCCTTATTTGTATTTCCATTCCTATAATCCAAACATCAACAATGACAATCAATGATTATTATTCTCAGTCTCCACTCTTATTCTCCTAAACCAAACACACCCTAAATAATAATTTACCCAGTCCACTACTCTTTTTGATCAAACCTAAAGATCGGCCGGATATATCGTGCCTCCTCGACAAGAGGGAGGGCTGAGTGAAGAACAAGTTATTGATTGCATTCCGTGAGGCCGAACGGGTGATTTCCCAACCAAGTAGCGGCTGGTCGACCAACAGCGAAACCCATATACCTGTCATGTCGTACTCTTTTGGACGTTTGTGTTGTAAAGGACAGAGAATATCCTACAGGTAAATCGTGCTTTAGAAGTTTTTAGTCAATCAAATTACAGATATTTACACACTCTTTTAAGAGAATGTGTTAGAAACACTTTATAATTTATCATTTCTTAGGAAAGCTTTGGAAAACATCCTAATGCTTTAAGATGCATGCATGACGTAACAGTGATACTATAAAAGGAATCTTATTCTACAAACATAGATATGTGATGCTCTATAATTTTACACACTCAATTGTTGTTGTTCATCTTCACTATTTTTTCTCCACAAATCGATCAATGATGTAAGTATCGAAAGACCAATACCAGGACCTCTTCTCTAATCCGGTACTAAAACTCCCTATGTTATAGGACAATGTGAAGTCCTCATTCAATCCAGGGTAGAATCACGTCCTTAGTTCACCGCCTTCATCTCCTTTGGACAGACCAAATAAATATATATGTTCTTTCATACAATAAAGGAGGAGAAGTGAATTCATGGGGGACTTTTTCATTGAACAACTCGAGACGAGTTTTTCTTCGGTACAGTCTAATTTCCTCTTTTTCATCGAACCAGTACTCTTCCTTTCTTTAAACAATTTAAAATTATCAACACCAAAAGAATTACAATTTAAACTACATTTATTTTACTAAATACATACAATTCTAAACATTAATAAAGAAAACTTCATACTGCAGACTGAGTTTATTATTTTCTGTTATCATCTTGCTTAATCCTAGGGCACGATCAGTACTGTAAGCTTGAATTCGAATTTATGGTGTCTTTTCCCATCTAACAAGAGCGCCTAAGGATATGATAATTCAAGAAAGACTTAAAGCTAGATCGAACTTATCCATACCAAAAAAATATAAACAAAAGCAACTTTTGTCTGAGCCAAAGCAGTGGGACATCAACCCAATGAACAGCCTCCATATACATCCAGGAAATGACAGATGAGATTAATAGTCAATAAATGTGAGGTCATCAGTGTGGTGAAATGGATGAGGACGGAGGAGATTGGGAGCGAGTTGGCTTCTCTACGTGGATCCTGCTGCATGCATGCACGCACGCATGCATGGCAGTGGATAACGCCGGCGACGTCGAGTCGATGGAGGTGGATGAGGATGGCTGAGATAGTGAGATGATCGGATGTGCTTCCATTGAATGCGGCGAAATCCACACGCGGCGGACGGCGGCGAGTAGGACACTAGGACGCGACCAGATTAAAGCGGCTGCCGGGGCGGCCCGACGTAAACTAATTACCACAAAGTCTTCAATTCAATGCTCAGGGTTCGTTATGTGCAGCATCATGGAGATTGACCTCAACTTGAAACGTCAAAAGAAATTTTAAAAAAAAAAAAACATAAAAAAAATTCACGTTTGGTTCTTTCCTAGAAATAGGAATAGAAATCGGAATGAGAATCATTGTATTGTGGAATGAGAATGGATATGAGCATGGATATCACTCTTAAAAGTAATGTTTGGTTAGTTGCATATTTTTTATCGGAATAAATCAAAATTTCCTTTTTTACCCTTAAAGGAAAATAAGTGAAAAAATTAGATGTGAGAGAAAGATAAATGTGAGAGAAAAATATGATGAAAGAGAATAATGAGAAAGAATTTGTGATGAGAAAAAATGAAGAGAGAGAAAGTGTGATGAGAGAAAATGAGAAAAAAGAGTGTGATAGGAGAGAGTATAATGAGAGAAGATGAGAGAGAAAATATGATGTGAGAGAAAGTATGATGGAAGAGGATGAAGAGAGTGAAAATGTAATGAGAAAAAATGAAGAGAGAGAGTGTGATGAGAGAGATTGAGGAAAGAGAAAGTATGATGAGAGAGAAAATATGATGAAAAAAAAGAGAACAGTGAGTGTGATGGGAGAGATTGAGGAGAGAGAAAATATGATGAGGGAGAAAGTATGATGAGAGAGAAAGTGTGTTGAGGAAAAGAAATGGAGTGTGATAAGAGAGATTGAGGAGTGAGAAAGTGTGATGAGAAAAAAAGAGAAAAGAGAGTGTGATCGGAGAGATTGAGGAGAGAGAAAGTATGATGAGGGAGAAAATAGGATGAGAAAAAAAGAAAGAAGCGAGTGTGATGGAAGAGATTGAGAAGAGAGAAAGTGTAATGAGAAAAAAGAGGAAAGAGAGTGTGATGGGAGAGATTGAGGAGAGAGAAAGTGTGTGATAAAATGATGAGAGAGAAAATATGATGAGAGAGAACAAAGAGAGAGAAGTGATATCAGAGAAAAAATAAATAAATATATTTGATATTTGATATTAAGGGAGAAATTTTTAGTTTTAGATCAAGGGTATTTTTGGAATAAGAGAATATTTTGATTGATGAAAATAAGATAATGACTCATTGAAAGGGAGGTACATGGGAATGAGTTATTATCCAATTTCAAGGATTCATTCCCTTATTTGTATTCCTATTCCTATAATCCAAACATTAACAATGACAATCAATGATTCTCATTCTCATTCCCTATTTCTATTCCCCTAAATCAAACACCCCCTCATATGATAACGTGGTAAAACCTATAAATTAAGGTTAATAAGATATAATTATCTAAAATGGACCTAAGATAAGACATGAACCTCTTTTTGGACATGCTTAATGTACTGAAGAGAAGAGTATACATAATGTCATCAATACTCACAAACCTTAAAATTTTCATTATGGAAATATTTAGTAAAATTTTTCTATGAAACAATGGTTTAACTTTTACCTTGAGATATAAAAAATAGTCTAATGAGGCTATTTACTAAAATAGATTGATTGAGAGTTTGTGAGAATTACAAAAGTGCAAGATCTGATCAAACTATTTATTAAAATTTATCATGGTATTCAAAAGGTGGCAAAAGATGACTCACTCATCTCAAGTACCCCTCAACGAGATAAAAAAAAGAGTAAATTATCAGGTGACCTAGCAATCGACTCTCTATGTGAGAGAGATTTTAAGCATCAACATAATTTTAAAAAAAAAATAGAGAAATTAGAAAATTAACCTAGTCAAATTGTTTTAAAACAACAGAAAACTAGGTAATTTTAGCCCAAAAAAAAAAGTTAATGAAGCAATACAAATTCAATTTCTTTTGCATTTCTATCACCCATGTTTACCCACTAAAAAAATAAGCTTTTGGAGACGAATTTTATGATTAATTTTTTTAAAACAAAATTGCTGCAAAATCAATTTACGATTAATTCTATGACAAAAATTTTCTTGTTGCAAATTAGGCATCACCAAATTATGTAGTGAAAACATGTAAGCTCGTCGTAGAATTTGTGATGAATTTTATTTTTATCGTAAATTTTGCTGCACATTTACAATGAAAATAAAATTTGTCGTAAAATTATTAAACGCAAATCTGCGATGAAATTATATTTTCTTCCCAAATTTGGTGATTAATTTGGTTTTCATTGTAGATTTAGCAATAAAAATAGTATTCGTCGCTAAATTAGGTTTGCAACAAATCCCCATTACATTCCAGATTTGGCAATGACTATTATTTTTGTCGCATATTTACAACAAATACGGATTTGTCGCTAATATGGTAAGTTGCCAAATTTGTGACGAAACCACGGATTCATTGCCAAATTTGCGACGAAATAGATTTGTCACAAATTAACGATACACAGTAAATTTACAATTATTTGGCTGCGAAAATAATTCATTGCCAACTTCATTCCAAAACATTAAAATTTTAGCCAAAACCTAGTCATTTTTCCATTTTATTGCGTTAATATAATACATCAACCATTTCCAAACCTATTTATATAACACATCCCATTTAATATATACATCCAACACATCCTATTTCACAACTTCTACAATCATACAAGTAAAAAATTATCAAAATGAAACCAAATAAACAATATTCATACAAACAAACATCTTACGTATCAAATCCATACAAACAAACATTTTACCTATCAAATTCATATCAAATCCATACAAACAAGTCGTTACATATCAAATCCATACGAGTCAATAAGTTACATCACCAAATCATTTTCTTCTCCATAACAAACACTTTTTTCTTCGTCCAGTATTCTTCTTTTCCTACATCAAAACAAACAAACAAAAAATATCATTTTCATAAAAGAAAGAAAATCCTATAAACTAACGCAAAACAAATTAACGGTATTAATAAAAAAATATAAAAAATAAAAAGTTCACAAATAAATAATTAATATTTGAAAACACTAATTATGAGACAAATAACATTTATACACAAATAATGTCATAAAGAACTATCACCACGATCATCATCGTCATCACCACTATCATCACCAAAATGAGGAGAAATCTGACTTGGAGCGGAGCTCAACTGAAGACGTCGTATTATGAAGTCTTATTGTTGCCTCAGATCACTAATTTCATGATCTCTTTGCAACATTTCTTAATCCCTTTGTAATACTATCCCCTTTAAATGACTAACATCTTCAGTCAAGCTATTTATTTAGGCCTTTACTGTGGGTGGGGTGGAAGAAGATATACCAGCAATTCTATGGGTTTTGCTCAAATAACTCATTCTCAATATCCTTTCCTCTTTCACTTTCCCACTTGCCTCCAACAATAAACTTATATTAATTATTACCAACAAAGGGCTCAGATTCCTCAGTATTATCACTAGCTTGTGAGCATCTCTATGTTAGCTCTAGCTCATCATATTTATCATGTATTGTCATTAGAAAAATTATAATAAAATTGCAATAATAATATTTTAAAGAGAGACCAGGTACATAACGAATAGAATCTAAGTTATAAATTAAGAACAAATAAAGATTAATCCAAACTTTATTGCTTTAGCTCTATTTTCATTCCAAGTCTTGTCCTTTTTTTTCTAAATGTGTGGGTGAAATTATCTATGAATATAGCCTCCTTTCCCATTTTATTGGTATAAAAAAAAAATACTATTAAAAATAATAAAATAGATTAAAAAATTAGTGAGGGAGTTAAAAATTGCCAATCTACTTGTATGATCATTTAGATTAATAGAGTCTCCCACATATGTAGCAGACGAGTCTCTAGAATTATAAGTTTGGTTTGTTCTATTTGATGACTCCTTTGTTTGCTCTCATTAATTGCCCAAACATTGGAGATCGTAGCTCAATGTTCATCGGTGATGCAGGATGACATTTTCTCCCTAGTCTTAGTATTCAGTACACACCGAATGTGATCGCCACATATTTTTCTTAAATATTATTTTTATTTCCACTTCTTCACTTGGGTCCTAATTGAATGCTCGTTAAAATGAAAAATAATTGATTATATATTCACTTTAATTTCGTATATAAATTGAAGGGGATATACTTGTAAGTACCCCGTGATAGTTTTGATGTACTCTGTAGATGCAGCGGAAGCCGACAAGAGGGGGTGAATTGCTGAAAACAAAAAATAAACTATACCCTCCTCGGATTTCAACTCAGAAAAAGCAATAGTAAAATAATAACAAATAAAGAAATAGAAATTAAGCAGAAGACAGGAATTTAACCTGGTTACAACCAAGAGGGTTGTTAATCCAAGGCAGTAACAAAAGCGCAGTAGAAGATCTCCTTTTGCTGAAGGTGGAGAAGCCTTTTACACTTTGAAACTTAGAACTATTGCTAGGAAAGACTATACAATTGTTTGTTTGAGTTGTTGTTGAATTCCTAGTTCCAGGGGCCTTTAAATAACCTCTGGAAATATGATCTCGAGGGTCTAGAGCGCCTCCAACAGGGGTCCAATGCGCCTCCAGGTAAGTGATCGGATAAAACTCTATTCGCAGCTCAACGATCGTTTTGACCAGGCTTAAGGCGCCTTAAACCTTGTTGAAGGCGCCTCCATTACTTGTTGAGGGCGCCTTGAGCTCGGTTTACAGCCTAATTCTTCCTTTGTTTTGACTTCTGACGCTCCGATCTTTTGGGTGATTGCGGCCAACCGGAATAGGGCTCACCCGAACCCAATTCCTGGCCTTCTCCTCGAGCAGCCTTCCTCCCCGGCTTAACGTCCCTCGAACGCCGCACACGTTCTTCTCGCCCACCGGTGTACTCTTCCGCAGCTCTCTCGTCCTTCGGATGCATCGAGCCCGTCGACTCCCTTCCCGTGCCATCCTTCTCGCTAGCTGCATCTTCCGCTCGACTTCATGCGCTCCTAAGCTCCTACACACTTAGACACAGAGATCAAACACAAAGCAGGACCTAACCAACTTGGTTGATCACATCAAAACTACCACGGGGTCCAACAACCTCCCCCTTTTTGATGTGCATCAACCCAAGTTCAAGTTAGGGTAAAAACAGGCACAAAAAGTAATTTTAAAAAAAATTACTAAACTAACATGTTAAGTATGAATTTGCAATAAATAAAATTACAACACAGTGTAGAAAAATATTTAAAAAATTCTAATTTTCCTAACTCTCCCTAAACTTGTACTAACTCTCCCCCTTTGATCACAACAAAAACGGGGTAAGAGTATAACACAAAAAAAATATGTATCAGATTTTTAAGTTGAAAGAAAAAAATCCTAAGTTAACTGTATTTTTAGAATTTTTCAAAAATTTCTAAGTTAAATTAATTTTTAGAATTTTCCAGAAATAATTTCTAAGTTAAGAATTAATTTTAAAAAACTTTTGAAAAAAAAACTTTCAAAGCATTATTTAATTTTAGTTTAATGCTTTTTCAGAAAGTTAATTAAATATTTTATTTGAATATTTCAGCTTCCAGGTCGTGGCGAGGCACTAGGCCTTCTTGGTTATTGGAGCAACAACCACTTCCTTAGACAAAGCTTCATAAAGAAATTTAACATTTAATTTTGCTTCTGAGAGCTTTAATTAAATAAATTAA
The DNA here is from genome assembly GCF_018446385.1 of Zingiber officinale. Lineage (NCBI taxonomy): Eukaryota > Viridiplantae > Streptophyta > Magnoliopsida > Zingiberales > Zingiberaceae > Zingiber > Zingiber officinale. The sequence goes on from NC_055992.1 coordinate 16,740,539, forward strand.
TTTAGTACAGATTTCGGAACCCAATAGAGGTTCCTTCCTACTGGATTAATCAGATACTTAGGGGGTATATAATTCTTAGGCACTCTTCTAAGTTGACCCTGATGGTTTCTAATGTACCAACTTAATTTTCCATAAATTCTAATTTTTGATTTTGGAAATTTATTTAAACATGCATCAGATTTCAATTTTTCAATTTTTAATTTTAATTTATTATTTTTTGATTTTATACTATCGTACATCTCAAGTGGACATGTTTTTGCTAATTTCATTTTCAATTCTTTATTTTCTTTTTCTAATTCGAATAAGTCTTTAGAAAGAGATTTAATAAAGTGAAAAGACAGAGTCAGGGTTAGATTACATACCTGACTTACTTGACTCGGTGAGGCTCCCCCTTCACTACAGCTTTCCTCTTCTGATGTTCCTCCCCTTCATCGATACTCATCTCTGAGCTTGACTCTTCTTCCAGCTGATGGTTAGCTATTAGAGCTAACCCTGAGAATTCTTCGGCGTCTGATTCGGAGGATGAGTCTGACCAAGTGACCTTCAGGTTCTTGTGTTTGGAGGGTTTTGGTTTCTTGTACTTGGTCTTTGCCTTCTCTTTTTGCTTGCTCTTCAATTTTGGGCAGTCATCCTTGATGTGTCGTTCTTTGTTGCAGTTGTAGCAACGAGTCGTTCTTCTTTTTCTCTCATGCCTCTGTGATCTAAATTTGTTAGATTTAAAAAATTTATTGAAGCGTCTTACCAGTAGTGCCGCTTCTGATTCGTCGACCGAGGCTTCGGAGTCAGAACTGTTCATTTTTGCCTTTAAGGCAATGTTCTGACTGGTCTTCTCTACTCCATTGGGCTCTGAAACTCGAGATTCGTGAAGTTCAAAAGTGGAAAACAATTGTTCTAACGTACTTACCTCGAAGTCCTTAGAGATATAATACGCATCTACTAAGGAGGCCCACTCTGGAGTTCTGGGAAGGCGTTGAGCGCGTACCAGATAGAGTCCCGGTTTGTTACCTCTTCTCCAAGATTGGTTAGTTGTGTGATCAGCTCTTTGATCCTTGCTTGGAGTTGCGCTACCTTCTTGCCTTGGTTCATCCGGAGGTTCGTCAACTGGGTCCGGAGGATGTCGCGACTGGCTAGCTTCGCTTCGGAGGTACCTTCGTGAAGCTCCAGGAATTTCTCCCAGAGATCTTTCGCGAAGTCATAACTTCCGATCCGATTTACCTCCTGAGGCGGTAGAACGCTGAGTAGGTGGAACTCAGCCTTTATGTTGACGATGAAATCAGCTTGCTCCTTTTTGCTCCACGTGTTTTCTTCTTTATCTTTCGGCGCTGCATATCCATATTTCATTATTAAAAGTATATCAAATTTAGTTTTGAAAAATACCTCCATTTTTCGCTTCCATGTGGCGAAATCTCCGTCGAACTTTGGAGGATGAATATTTGCTCCGACCATTGTCTTGATCGTTGTGCTTCAATTGGCGATTAGTCCTTCTAAGACGGTCTGGCTCTGATATCAATTGTAGGTGCAGGGGAGGCCGGCAAGAGGGGGGTGAATTGCTGAAAACAAAAAATAAACTATACCCTCCTCAGATTTCAACTCAGAAAAGCAATAGTAAAATAATAACAAATAAAGAAATAGAAATTAAGAAGAAAATAGGAATTTAACCTGGTTACAACCAAGAGGGTTGTTAATCCAGGGCAGTAACAAAAGCGCAGTAGAAGATCTCCTTTTGCTGAAGGCGGAGAAGCCTTTTACACTTTGAAGCTTAGAACTATTGCTAGGAAAGACTACACAATTGATTGCTTGAGTTGTTGTTGAATTCCTAGTTCCAGGGGCCTTTAAATATCCTCTGGAAATCTGATCTCGAGGGTCCAGGGTGCCTCCAACAGGGGTCCAAGGCGCCTCCAGGTAAGTGGTCGGATAGAACTCTATCCGCAGCTCAACGGTCGTTTTGACCAGGCTTAAGGCGCCTTAAACCTTGTTGAAGGCGCCTTCAAGGTGGAGGCGCCTTCAACAAGCTTTAAGGCACCTCCAAGTTGGAGGCGCCTCCATTACTTGTTGAGGGCACCTTGAGCTCAGTTTCTAGCCTGATTCTTCCTTTGTTTTGACTTCCGACGCTCCAATCTTTTGGGTGATTGTGGCCAACCGGAATAGAGCTCACCCGAACCCAATTCCCGGTCTTCTCCTCAAGCAGCCTTCCTCCCTGGCTTAACGTCTCTTGAACGCCGCACACGTTCTTCTCGCCCACCGGTGTATTCTTCCGCAGCTCTCTCGTCCTTCTGACGCACTGAGCCCATCGACTCCCTTCTCGTGCCGTCCTTCTCGCTAGCTGCGTCTTCCACTCGACTTCCTGTGCTCCTAAGCTCCTGCACACTCAGACACAGGGATCAAACACAAAGCAGGACCTAACCAACTTGGTTGATCACATCAAAACTACCATGGGGTCCAACATACTCAACCAATTTAAGTTAGGTTATGTTATTTTTTATCCTTATGTCTAAGTGTTCAGGAGTTTAGGAACACAAGAAGTCAAGCGAAAGATGCAGCTAGCGAGAAGGATGGTACGGGAAATAAGCCGACGGGCTTGGTGCATCTGAGGGACGAAGTGCTGCGAAAGCGTACACCGATGGATGAGAAGGATGTGCACGACGTTTGAGGGATGAGAAGCCTGGAAGGAAGTATGCTCAAGGAGAAGGTCGTAATTGGATTCAGGTGAGCTGGAGCACCACCCACGTGAAGAGATCAACTAAGGAGCTGATCTACCTCATGGAAGACACCTTCCATGGCTTGGAAGGCACCTTCGATGAACAACATCGAAGGTGCCTTCTAGCCTATTGGAGGCGCCTTCCCTAGCCGTTAGCTGAAGATAAAACTTTATCTTTAGCAGATAAAGTTTTCCACTTGCAGGTGCCTTGGATCCTATTGAAGGCGTCTTTCAACTACAGATAGAGCTTTCCAGGGGCTATAAAAAGACCCCTAGAGTTAGGAAATAATCAACAACTCCTATATGCATTTCCTAGTATATTTCTGAACGTTCAATGAGTGTAAAAGGCTTCTACGTCTTCCACGAAGGACACTTTATAGTACTTTCTTTTATCTTAGATTAACAACCGCCTAGGTTGTAACTAAGAAATTCTTCCGCATCTTTTATTTTATTAGTTGTTCAATTAATTTATTATAATTTTGCTACTAATCTGAGTTGAAAGATCGAGAAATAGTTATTTTTATTTTACAGACAATTCACTTCCCTCTTACTGGCTACAACGGGACCAACAATACCTTAAACACCTTCCACTAGAGCTTTTTAGTTGATGCTAGAGTGCTTGTATATGTAATTGAAGCACTTTCCTAATGGTTATTCACGATTCAATTAATATCGTTAATAACTCGTACATAATTTAAAATTTTATCATTACAAACAAACAATGTTAAATAATTAAGATAGTTGAAAAAATAAAATATTTTATAGTACTTACGAATCTTCGAGCGGGACTATAAACTCTCGAGCGTCTATAAACTCAGCAGTTGAGTTTTTGGCCAAATCAAGGACATGCATGGGAGATTGTACTAGCGAAGGTACTAGCAACAATGAATGCAAAGGTGCTGGTAAAGATGCATGGGACAGTCTTGCACTTGAGGGGGGTCATAGGTCCAATGCTCGGTGATGAAGTAGACTAGCCAAGAGAAGTCTGTCTGTGCCCACCATGTCAATACTATCAATCAAAATTGTTAAGATAAAGTAAATAAATTTAATGCATAATGAAGAATATGAAAAAACTTACCATATTTGTAAACATATCAGAGAGTATGCAACAAATGGAGACATGCCACATGTAATGACCTATAGGAAAAAATATAGTGCATTTAATGAGATAGTATATAAACAACTAATTAAGCTATGAGTTTTGTAAATTTACAGATTAAAACTAAATTTACTCATAAATAAAAACATCATCGTATATGAATATAGGTTGTAATATTAAGATTTAAAAATTTACCCAACATCAAATATCAAAATCCTCAGTGTCATTCTCATCCTCCTCATCATCATCCTCACCATCATGGTCGTCATCGTCGTCATCATCATCATCATCTGATTCATCATCATTTTTATGAAGTTCACTTGCATCCACATTTATCACTACTCCACTAGGATCTCATAACGTTGGAATAATATATTCCTCGGTCTGAAATGCATTCACAACTTTCTCTTGTTGATATACAATGTCTTCACAACGTTCCTCAATCTTTTCGTGCTTTTGTTTTTCAAATATCCCGCCAATCAATCTTATTATGTTTCAAACTAGGATATGAAGAATAGAATACTTGAATCACTTATTGTGCAAACACAAATGGTTTATATCTGTTATACAATCTCTTATGATTTATTTTAATCAAATTATAACATGAATATACCTTCATCCCTCTGACAGGGTCAAACCAGCGACATATAAATAAGATAACTCATATTTCTAGTCCAGGATATTTTACATCTATTATTTCATCCAACAAACTATAAAAATTATTGCTTGCACCTTTATCATTGGATGACTGAACACAAGCCCTACCATTCATTGTAGTCTTTCCCATTCCATATTCTTGAGTATAAAAATTATATCCATTTATGAAATATGCTGACCAAGTGTTTACCAATAGTTTTTGACCCCCTGACAGATGGATTAACAAATCATGTTTAAGGTGAGCTTGATTATCATGAACCTAATGTCAAATACGCTAATTGTGAAAAGTCTGCATATGTGTAAACCAAATTTAAATTGTCTACTTACATATGATTTAAACCATTGAACAAATTTTTCTTCACATAAGCGATCAAACTCTTGTGCCGACAATTTAGAATATAAGTTTTAAAAAATCCTAACATAAAAAAATTATAACACAAATAATTTAAGACATAACAAATAAATAAAATAAAAAATATATACTAATTACTCATAATATGACGATACTTCTGGACAATGCGGTAAAATATATGTCTGGTTGCTCATCATTCTTGACTAGTTAAATATCTCTGTATACATTGACCACTTGGTTGATCAAGGTACTTAAAAATTAAGAATGAGTTTAAATTTGGATCAATAAGACCCTCATCATTTCTTCCCGCTCTTCACCTTTTGCTTTGAATGTGAGGCTCAAAATAATATGATGTAAAAGTTGTTACTTTCTTCACAATGTATGTATTAACAATAGAGGCTTCGACTCATGCCTTATTTTTTACTTTTTTCTTCAAATGATATAAGAATTTGATGGTAATAAAATAAATTATATTAGATATTAATATATAATAAAATTAGTCAATTTTTAAAATAATAGATTGTCGAAGTATAGAAGATGAAATTTTTACCGTTCAAATGGATACATTCATCAAAAATGGGCAGGTTCTCCAACTTTGGCCTCGTATAGCAAGTAAACCAAAAAAAGTTCCATGGAATCAAAAAATGAGGGTGAAAATATCCTTTCTAAATTACACAAAATGATTGGAATGTTTCTCTCTAATGAATCCATGTATAAATATTTCAAAACTGTTGAGAAAATATTATGTAGGAAAATACTTAACTCCATAATGCCATCTAATACAAAATTTAGTAAGAGTTCCTTAAAAACAATAGGAATAAGCCTTTATATGAATATATGATAGTCATGACTTTTTAAACCAATCAATTTGTATTCCTTTATATCGATACATCTTCTAATATTAGAGACATAATCGTATGGAAATTATAATGATTTCAACCATTCATAAACAATACATCTCTGATCCTTATTCAATGTATAGACTGTTGGAGCAATCTGGGTACCCTAGCTTTAATATTTGGACAAAGGTTTAAATTAGGTTTATTGTTGTATTTGATATACATTGTGAGTGTGCAGAGTACAGGTACTACAAGGAGAGTCTAAGTGTGATCTTGGCAAAGGAGGAAAGTCCAAGGGTGAGTCTTGATGGTGTAAGTCCAAGCATGTAGTTTTGACAATATAAGTCTAAGTATGAATTGACAATAGATGAAGTCCCAGAGGCGCAACCTCTTGGCAAAGGACGACCCGACAACATGACAAGATCGATGGAAGCTCCAGAAGACAAGACGTTAAGGATGAGAAGACATTCGAGGGACGTGAGGTTGATGGAGGAAGCTAGAAGGCTAGGTCTGGGTTATACGGGCAAGGACGAGTGTATGAGAGACTGTACTCAGGATAAAATTCCAGGTTACCGTAGTAGTTACTGGAGGGTTATTGTACAATCAACTGGTACTTCCATCAATCGGTTGGTATTAAACCATTGACATGTAACGGTCGAATTCCATAGAGGACCAATCGACTGGTGATTTTACTAGTCGACTGGTGGCGGGAAACACAGCTAGGTGTTTAGCTAGCCAGAGGTTTCCTAGCTCTTTTGTGTGATCCGTGTGTACGTGATCAAGGTTATGGCGAGGTTTCTCCACCCACAAGAAGATCATGCTAGCTAGAGGTTTTTCGAGGATTGATCCACCGACGGATTGAGGTTTTGTCCACCTTACGAACACGTCATGGAGTAGGAGCAAGTTACCTCCAAATCACATAACCAAACGTGTTAAGGTTGCTTGGTTTTCTTTTTTTTGTATTGTTTAGGGTTTAGTTTATATTTGTTAGTATTTTATTTTATATTTTCGTTGCATACTAACGAGTATAGGAAGTAACGATTTGGGTGATCGACTATTCACCCCTTCTAGCCGGGCATTAAGGTTCCAACATCAACTGTCTTTGACTTTAGTCCCCTACTACTTTCATCGACATCAAGAGTGGGTTTTTTTTATAAAGGAGTCATATATCTTTTCTTGCATTCAAATTATCTTTGGTTTTTTTGTTAATATCCATCATTGTATTTATCAAGTTATCAAAAATATTCTTCTTAATATGCATTACATTGAGATTATAATGAATCAAATATCTAAATCAATATGGTAAATCTCAAAATATACTCCGTTTAGTCCATTTATATATACTTCCATATTTATATGTTTATTCCATGCGACTCTTGGATAATAGATGGAAAGTGTTAAATTTGTTCACCTATTAATCTTAATGACAAAGGTGTTCTTTCAATTTTATTCTTAATGAATTCATCTTTATTCTTTCTGAAATTATAATTTGATGGTAAAAATTATCTATAACAATCAAAATAACTCAGCTTCTTCCCATATTTCAATTTGATTGACTTTGATCTCTCCATACATATTAGACATCCTAAGATGCCAACATTACTCCAACCCGATAGCATATCATAAGTAGGAAAGTCATTTATGGTCCAAAGAAGTGCAACCTTCATTACAAATATCTAATTAATATGAATATCATATGTAGGAAAACCTTCATCCATAGTTGTTTCAGCTCTACAATCAATGGTTGCATATAAACATCTATTAACCTCTTTATATTTTGCGTCTCCTTTGCAAATTTCAGATATGTTCTATCAAAATTTTTCCACGACTCTTTATTTGATGGATGACATATTAGCCCCTCTTCTGTTTGATGATTTGTATGTCAAGTCATGTGTTCATCAGTTGCCACTTATGCATAAAATCTTTGTAACCTAGGAGTTAAAGGCAAATAAAATAACTAACTATATGATTTTCATCATTGTTGGCTCCTTGTGCTCTTGTACCTAGCTTGATTATAGAATTTACAAACATTTATATCATCTTTCTAATATAACATACAACTATCTCTGCAAACATCAATTGAGGTATTTGACCATCATTGATCTTAATATATTTGGTCAAATTGATATTTAAGAGTATTTTTATAATCAGGAGATTTATATGAACACCTGGTCTCATGTCATGCTAAGCTTTCTACGTCTATATGCAAGTTTCGGACACATTTATTTTTTATTCAGTTTATGATGAATCCTAGGATTCGTTACAAATTTTACGATGAATCCATAAATTTATCACCAATTCTATGATGAATCGTTGGATTCATTGCTAATTTTACGACGAATCCATAGATTCATCATAGAACTAAACCAAATTAAATAAAAAAAATAAATGTGTTAGAAATTGATTGAGTGACCTAGAGAGCTTGGAATAACATAAAACCAGTTTTTATGTGTTTGTATAGCTCTTCTGAGTATATAAATGCCCTAATATCAATTTGACTAAATAAATTGAAAAGAGTGATTTTTTAACATTAAAATGATTATAACATGTTCAATCAATAATTTTTAAGTATTTTTACTAAGCCATTAGTCGATTAAAGTTCATTTAGTTATCTTAGCTATAAAAAAATAAATATTGTGTCAAATTGATATTTGAGGGCATGGATATAATCAGAAGAACTAGACAAATACATTAGAACTTGTTTCATGTCTTTTCGAGCTCTCTAGGTCCATCAACTAGTTTTGGAGACATTTAGAGTCATTTTAATGTTAAAAAATTACTAATTTTAATATATTTGATCAAATTGATATTTAAGGATATTTATATAATCAGGAGAAATACACGAATATATGGAAACTAGTTTTATGTTATTTCAAGATCTCTAGGCCTCTTAACCGATTTTGGACACATTTAATTTTTTTTTTATTTTTTCCAATTTTGCAACGAATCCATGGATTTGTTGCCAATTCTGCAATGAATCCTAGGATTCGTCACCAGCTAAATAAAAAATAAAAAATAAAATAAATGTAACCAAAATCTATAGATGGACGTAGAGAGATCGGAATGATATGAAATCAGTTCTTATATATTCATCTATTTTCATGATTATACAAATGCCCTCAAACATTAATTTGATCTAATATATTAGGATAAGTGATTTTTGTAATACAAATATTTCCAAAAAAATATAATTAATGTTATAAAAAGTATTGGTCATTTATATAATTAGGAGAACTAGACGAATATATAGAAACTGGTTTCATATGCGATGAATCATAAGATTCATTGTAGAATTGGTGGTGAATTCATGGATTCATCGCAGAATTGAAAAAATAAATAAATATGTCTGAAATCAGTTGAGGGACCTAGAGAGATCGGAATAACATTAAACTAGTTCCTGTATATTTGTCTAGTTCTTCTAATTATATAAATGACTTCAAAAATCAATTTGACCTAATATATTAAGATTATTATTTTTTAAAGATGAATTATATTTTTGGACACATTTGTGTTAAAAAAATTACCATCTTAATATATTGAGTTAAATTAATGTTTAAGAGCATTTATATAAATACAAGAAATAGATAAATACATAGGAACTGATTTTCGAGCTCTCTAAATCCACAACAAGTTTCGGACATATTTATTTTTTTTTCTATGACGAATCCATGGATTCATCATAAGCTGAATAACTTTTTTTTAAAAAAAATATAACCAAAACCAGTTTTGAACACATTTATTATTGCCTTTTCAATTATGTTATTAATCCATTGATTCATCACAAAATTAGTTGCATCAATTCCTATATTTTTGCAAGCTTTTGTGACGAATTCTAAATTTGTCGAAGAGTTTGTAATGAATATTATTTTTGTTACAAAATTTGCAAAGAATAGCATTTTCATTGCAAAATTTGCAACAAATTAAATATGGAATTCGTTGTAAATTCTACAATGAATATCGAAATTCATAGCTAATTTACAATGAATTTTGTGATAAAATATTATTTGTTGCTAATTAGTGTCATCACTAATTTTGTTGCTAGTGATGATTCATTGTTTTGTCACAAAATTTCTTACATATTTACGACAAAAGTTTATCATTCCTAAATCAAAGTTTTTTTTACTGACCACTATCATTAGGGCCATAATCCTTTTTACAATGACAATAACAAGAACCACATAAACAAAAAAACAATGATTATTTTCTTTTATATAAACAAAGAAAATAGAGAGAGAGACATCTTCTATTTTGACAATGATTTTATCTTTATTAGCAATCCCCTATTTTCAAACAACCAACATATATTATTGAAGTGGTAAACAACATTGTCTAGAACTATACTAAATCAAATGACTCATTATTTGACATATTAATCTTCATTGTTTCAAGATATTTGACACAAATTTAATTGGTGGTTTACAACAAAAAAAGATGTTAAATTTGACACATCGTCGGACACAATGGCCTTCAATGTACTATTGAGATTGCAAAGTTGCAAACAAAATTTTACATTGAAAATATATGGAAAAAATATGAGCTTATAAAGGACAGATATTTCCATTGATATGAGGTATTTTAGATAAAGTCTAATAATAAATTCATGAGAACTTATACCTAAAGTGAACTAGAGCCAGCCCTAGGCCAGAGCTCTTGCCCAGGGCCCATAAATACTTAGGGGCATATATATATATATATATATATATATATATATATATATATATATATATATATATATATATATATATATATATATACAAGATCTACGAGAAACAAAAGAATGCTGCTCATGAGGTAAGCCTATCCTGATCCATTTCCCCCACTTAGACAGGAAGAGGATTCTTGATTATTCGTGAATAATGAATGGATTTGGTCATATTGAAATGATTCAAGATCATAGATTGAAGGTATCATCCTGCAGATCGAAGGTATCATCAAACAACTCGTATTTTCTGGGGAGCATGATAAGATTTCGGCTGTGATCAACCTGCTGACCTTGGAATTTGCTTGCTCATTGCAGGCGAACCTTCGAAAGGTTAGTTCACTATTATTTGTGCAATCATGGCATTCTATTTCTATGAAATTAGAAATGCATTCCTTTGGACTTGAAAAGTTTACTAGTTGATGTTGTGCGAACACACATTCTAGTTTTTACTTAAAGGGTGGGTTAATAGGACTTGAAGCAGCTACTGTTGGTTTGAGAATAGATGGTGCTCAGTATCTGAGAGTAAGACTTGCATGTTATATTTTCAAAGTTAAAGTTTCTTAACTAGTGTATTTTACATAAATTTGTTGTTAACATATTTTTTTTATAATATCAAAGAAAATTGTACTAGCAATACTTAAATGTTCTACTAACCAAGATAATAGAGTTCAATATTAGAGTATCCAAATCAATTATTCTATTAAAAAAAATTATCCTAAATTTTAGATAGGGTAGCTAAAAAATCTTTGCATCAGTTATCCTATCTATTCCCTAAATTTTACAATTATTAATAGTATTTTTCTAAATTTAGAAAATAGATATCATTCCCTAAATATTATAGAGGAGAGACCAAAAATAGGAAAACTAATATATGGTGTAGTGAAAGTGGATATCTAAATTTAATAAAGTAATTTTTTTATCCTAAATTGTACATTTTGGATAAGAAACTTGGTGTTGATGCTCTTATACTTGTGAAACATTGTTTACTATTGCAAAAGTGATTAATTATGAATATATTTGTCTTGTTTACCTCACAAAATTTTTTTGGTCTTCTTCATTAATGGTTTGTAGCAATAATTACTTTATTATATCATCGTGCAGGTTCTCAGAGAAGATTTTATCATACTCTTCAAAGGGATATTTGATAAAGTTTGTAGGGTTCCTATAAGTTCTAATCCTAGTGTGAAATTTATATCAATAGTTTTGAAATTGATGTTTCATTCTTATTTCTATATTAGAATTATAGAAATTTATACATAAATAAAAAAAAAAAGAACAATCGTCCTAAGATAAAAAATATTGTTTTCTTATTCCATTTCTAGAAATACAATTTTATAGATTAAAATAATTATTACTTAGACTGCTTGAAAAATAAAATTAGAGTACTGTCATGTAATTAGTGTATGACATGCATCCTTGCAAAAGTAATATAATGTAAGTGTTAAGACAGAAAGAATTAGATATCTTCATAATGGTATGATATTATCCACTTTTACCCTAAACCCTCATAGTTTTATTTTTAGATTTTATCTAAAATGTCTCATACCGATGGAAATATCTTTCCCTTATAAGTCCATTATCTTTCCAATGTGTTTTTAATATGAGACTTTGTTTGCCACTTTATAACCCCCACCACCCCCCCCCCCCCCCCCCCCAAGTAGAAAGTCTATCCATTTGATGTTCGATCCTCGACCCACCAGCTCTTCTCGACCATCGATCCAACCGACCTAGTAGGTCTTTTTGCCCCTTGGTCTACTCGACCTATTAAGATTTCCTTGTCCCTTAGTCCAACTGATTTATTAGGTTTTCCTTGCCTAGCCCTAACTCAAGTTTCTCTACCTGGTTGTCCATTAGGACTTCCTGTTTGGTGTCTGATCCTCTTGATCTGGACATGGAAACCCTCGACTTCCTTTGTTCGAGATCAATATTCTACTCATATGGTTCGATTAGATGTGCATAGTCAACGGTCAGATTTTTTAATAGTCCGAACTCTAATACCAATTGTTATAACTAAAGAAATTTAAATATCTTTATAATGATACGATATTATCTACTTTGGACTAAAATCTCAATTTTATTTTTAAATTTTACCTTAAAGGTCTCATATATCAATAGAAAAATCTTTTCTTTATAAGGTAAAATTAATTATTTTTTTCATGCATTTTCAATATAAAACTTTACTTACAATACTGTAACTCTAACAGAAAGTAGCTGATGGTTTAGGTTGGTGAATTGATGATATTGAGTTGTTTTTTTAATTTCATCCTAATAAATATTTTGCAAAGGATAAAGCAAGGTGAATGCATAAACAAATCAGCTAAACATATTCAACTTGGTTAATATCTTTCTATGTTTATTGATCATCCAATCATTAGTCGACATAGTCTACCCACTCCATTTATCTCTTCATTTAATCCATATGGATCATGCATTGAATCCAACAATCTTAAATAATTTTCTCTTCTATTAGCATTTTAAACTTTTTACTTCAAATAATACATTTTGACATTTGGAATCTTATATTTATCTTGTCTAATGAGAATTTTTAGTATTGTTCTACTTTGATGGAATACTTTAGTAAATTCATTTTACTTTTTTCCGGAAAAAAGAAAAAAAAATATATATAAATCTTCTTGTACGTATCAGCTATATCTAAACCCCTTATTAAGTTTTCTAGTCAACAATTGCTAGTAATGAAAGCACATTGACCCGTGCTGCAAGTATAGTGGATGGAAGAATATTTAATTATCACTCAGATGTTTAATTATGATATATTTATAATTTTTTTTCTAAATAAAATATATAATCAAAAGATATTAATTTTTAGTTTGTTCATCATAAATATTTTTCGATATATGCTAACAATCAATAAATTTTTTTTACAAGATCGAATCGATCGTTCCAGATTTAACATTATTTTAATCTTTTGTTTAGGATGCCGAATTAGTTAAAGGATGATAAACGTATATATACTCTTAAAAAAAAAATTTCTCTTTTTTCCCTAATTAATTTGACAGTCTGCAATAAACTATCTTATAATTTATTTCTCTATAATCACTTTTGATTACAATAAATATGGTTGATTGATCTATTCTCAAGTACGGAAAAACCTCTCAAAATTCACTTACTATTTTTTAAATTTATTTGATGACCATTTATTCTATAATTAGTCGGATTAGTAGTTATTGTTAGTCTAACATGTATAATAAAAGTCAACGGAGGACAATGGGTAAGATCCCTGCATACGATATTTCAAGCTAAGTTTTTTTATTACTAATTAATTCGGTTTATGGAAGATTGAGATTTGCTGTTCAAGCAGACAGACACGTGGAGTGAGTTGATCCACTTGGCCATTTATGATTCGCAAATTTGGATCTAAAGCCGCCACGTCAAACAGAGTACAGTGTTGGTTGTTTTTCCTTCTGGAAATAAATGATTTATCCATCCGCCTGAAGAAGAACGACAGAAGCGAAGTCGAGGATTCACAGCTGCTCACCCAACTCGTCTCCGCCGTCGTCGAACTATGACGTAAATTAGCGAAGACGAAGGAGTAAATCGCATCCATGGCCTCCCTTTCCGCTTCATCCCCGCCTTGTCATCTCGTCTATGGCCGCTGCAACCCATCCCACTCATTGCTTTTCCGCTTCCCTTCGCTTCCTGCTCCGCTTGGCTCCGCCTGCCTGGCCTTCCGGTACGCCGCAGAGGGAGGAAGGCTGCAGAGCAGTGCTTCCGCAGACGATCCTGGCCTTCTAAGGAGGCCCCTTGGCTTTTCCCCCTCGAAGGAAGACCAAAAGGAGGAGCCTTTCTCCTCCGCTGACCGGAGGCGGCCGGGAAGAAACCAGCAGCAGAAGGACGAGGAGTGGTTGGATTGGGAGGACGTGATTTTGGAGGACACCGTTCCCCTCGTTAGCTTCGTCAGGATGATCCTGCACTCTGGAAAGTAGGTGAATCTTCTCTATTTGAAACAAATCTTCTCCTTGTTCGAATTTGAGTTTGGACATGTTTTTGTTAGTTAAATGCTAGTTTTATGTTTTAATCTCATAGAAATAGATTTCTCGGGCTGAATGCAGTTTATATTTCATTCAATTGCTAATGCTATTTGCAATTAGAACAGCATGTAATTAGAGTCTATTTGTTATTTGATGAATTGCCTAATTAAGAGAAAAGTGTCACAAGCAACTTACTTTCAAGCCGTTCTTGATCTACTCTTTGGTCTATTTTCTTGGCCGACGGTCTTTCTTCTAAGTGAAATCATTCTAGATAACTCTCTAGAATCTTCTAACTGTCTATTTGGGAGGAGGATGCCTGAAATTACTTCCCTCCCCTTTATTTGTAGACCATTCTCCGGAACATTCTCAATAATATTAAGCTCTCTTTTCTCAAGCTCTCTTTTAGCGTCTCTTGTGTAAGTCTCTAGCGAGTTAGACTTACTTAGTGACTTTGTAGAGCTAAGTTGTATACGTGCCGCAAGAGTGAGACCTGTGACAAAATAATGATTTTGGTTGAGCTTGGACACTTAAAACTAATGACTAACAGTGAGGATTAAACATTCGGAGAAGTGTATTAGTTTCCTAACATCTGAAAACATTTATTATAGATGATTACTGAAAATCCAGATGAAAGAAATATGATTTGACAAAACAAAAAAAAAATCTTATTGCTGTTTATAAAAATGCAAGTATTCCTGGACTAGACTTTGTTGCAGCAAGGGAAGAACCAGTGTTTTAGTGGAGATTGTGCTGATTGGGACAATAATAGTGTAAACATGTGCCAAATTATGAGGCTCGTGGTAGTTAAATGGTCAAGGATCAAGATTGGTCTAGTACTCATAAATATATTCAATGGAGGGCCATACATATTTTAGATTATAAGATGGTATAGATATGTACTTAGGAGACCAATAAATATCCTAATTAGGTGATGTGAGATCATAACAAATACACACAAAAAGAAGGAGACAAAATAACCTGATTAATAATAATAAAATAAGATAAAATTCATTTAAATATACATAAGAGCATAGTAGATGATCAAGTCCAATGACATAAAAGAGTCCATATAGCCGACTCCACGTAGTGGGATAAAAACTTAGATATTATTTTTGTTGATTATGAGTTAACCTATCATGAATATAAATCCATCGTAACTATAGATTATAAATTATTGATGTGCATTTATATTGGGACCACCCATATAATTATATTGATATGCATTCCTGTCGTTTAGATCTACGCAAGTCAATACCTTTAAATAGTCCACTTCCTTGGTATGCGCTCCAAGTTTGATAAGAATGTGTGAAAAGTTGGGTTAAGCCACTAGCATCAAAAACTGTTAGAGATGGTGTTGTCATTCCCTATGCAAAGTTCTACCCTACTAAGTTGACAATTGAGGATGCTAATATAAGGGTAACCGCAACCTTGAACCTATAAATCCAACTTCATTATGGGACCTACTACATCACTGCCACATCAAAAGTAAAAAACCCACAACTTTTATAAACCTCTCCCCCACAATCATAAACCCAAAAAGCAATTGTATATTGGGTCCTACTAATTCACACATCATTATCTACATTTTCTATTT
Organism: Zingiber officinale; assembly: GCF_018446385.1. Taxonomy (NCBI): domain Eukaryota; kingdom Viridiplantae; phylum Streptophyta; class Magnoliopsida; order Zingiberales; family Zingiberaceae; genus Zingiber; species Zingiber officinale. The sequence continues at coordinate 16,756,469 of NC_055992.1, forward strand.
ACTATCTTTATTTATAATATTCATTTATATACTATCATAAATATATATTTATAATATACATATTAATTAATTTATTAATAATATATATTAATTTTATTTAATAAATTACTAATTTAATAATTAATATATAATAATTAACTCCAATTTTAATTTTCACTTCATATGTAAATTTTTTATGAAAATTTATTGAAAATTTATTAACTTGCAACATTAGAAAATAAATCATACAATGAGATCATAAAATAAAGCATAACATAATTAAAATAGAATTAATTAATAATTAACTTATTCCCCACTAATAGCATTCATAACGTGTCCAGATGTGTTCAACCAAGTCAGCTCGAAGCCGGTGATGCACTTCTCTATCACGTAGCTTGTAATAATCCTGAAGGTACTCTTAGAATTCTTGGGCAGAGCCCATGACTATTCGTGCCACTGGAGGAGTGCCTTCATCTGACCAATTGGTGATTCGTTAAGAACATTTATATCATTACGTGACCTTGCGACGCCAAAAAAAAAACATGCCATATCCACAAGTCTATTAATGTGACCGCTTCAAGAATTATTGTTGGGATGCCGTAATGGCCTCGAGTAAACTGATCTTTCCAAGCGACAGGACAAGTCCTCCACTCCCAATGCATGCAATCAAGGCTACTCAACATTCCAAGAAAGTCGTGTCTCTGCTCATGCATTTGAAGCAAGCATTGAGTGTCAGCAGCATTAGGTTTTTGCAAGTATCGTGCCCCAAACACATCGATCATACATCGACAGAAGTTGATCAGGCAATCAACGACAATTCTCTCACCCATCCGTACATACTCATTCAGAGAGTCAGCGGGGGCTGCATATGCCAATTGACGAATATTTGTCGTGCATTTTTGAAGTGGCAACAAACCTTAACTTCCAATTGCGTCTCTCCTCCACTGAAAATACTTTGAATGATCAGTTAGGGTATCGACTATGCAAACAAATAACTCTCTTCACATGCGAGATCGTCGTCGAAAGATTTCATCGTGAAACGTTATAACATCCGAGAAGTAATCTCGGACAAGGCGAACATGCCCGTCTTCACGATCCCGGTCCACATATCTCCGATTTTTATAGCTCTTGAAGAACTTCGAGTTTCTTGACGTCTCTGCTCTTCCCGCTCAAGTAGCGTAATCATCATTCAATCAACATCATCTTCCGCATCTTCCCACATCTAATTTCTCCAAAATTCACGGATGTAATTTTCTCTAGAGCGATGGAGATATTCAGACATTTCGAATATAATTGAAGTTTTAAGTGGTTCAAATCAGAAATATAATGGAATGGAGAATCATAATTTCCACATTGATATATATAGACTAATTTGTAACGGCAAGTTTATAATGGCTATTTTATTACGACTATTTTATAACGGCTATTTTACAACGACTAATTTATAATGGATATTTTACAACGGCTAATTTATAATAGCAATTTTACAACGGCTACTTTATAATGGCTATTTTATAACGACTATTTTTATAATGGCTATTTTATAACGGCTAGTTTGTATCGGTAATACAACATAAAGACACTCTTTTTATTTAAAAAACTCATAAAGACCAACATCAATTAAAAAAAAAACTTACAAATCAACAAAACATAAAGGGCAACGTAAATTAAAAAAAATATAAATGTCAACAAAGGACAAATACAACATAAATTAAAAAACATAAACGTCCACAAAGGACAAATCTACTGTAGGCCACGTCTCTTTGTAATTTCTTTAATTATTTCCATATGCCAATGAAGTTGTGCCTCTGTCATTCCACTCGTATCTTTCATAACCATATCATAGTACTTTTGCTTTAGCTCGAGTTCCTTAAGCGTCAATTTTTCCTTTTGATATTGTTGCATTTGTTCCCATTTCATGTTAAAGTCTTCGTCTTCTGTAACTTTGGCTTTATTCTTTCTTTCACCTTCTGTTGCCCTATTGAACGTGAGCGAATTTCAGAGTCACCATCAATATCCGAATTTGATTGAAGAAGTATGTGCCTGATTTGGAAGTCATCGCCTGCTTGTTAACATGATGACCACGTGATTGGGGAGCCCATTTCCCGTACTCTGTTATAATCTTTCATACGTGTTCGTACTTGAAAGCCTTATTTTTATGTACCTTTTTCCACATATCATGTGTGACGGCTAAAACATCAGTGTCACTTTCACCACTAGCCCGATTGTTGAAGAAATTATTGTACCATCCTGAAAACTTACCAACATCAAGCATAACCCGATAGTAATGTGACTTTATCGATGTACATTCGCTTGCTATCGTACTCACAGGCCGATTGTCATTATAGTGCGTGGTGGTACGTTGCCAAAAATATTTATGCTTTTATGCATTACCAACTTTTGGGTCGTTGGTAATAGTTCCCCAAGCTCTTGCAAGACACTTCTCCTCCTCGGTTGACCACATCACCTTAGCTCTATTACGAGGGGCATTCATTTCTTTGTCATCCTCCTCATCATTCTCGAGGTTAATATTTTCTATCCTAGATGCCGTCAAATGTGGTGGAAATTGAGAGCGTAGCATTGAAATTGGTGTTAGGGGTTGTCTATCGGATCTAGATCCTCCCAAACTTGCCTGTTGAGATTCGTTCGACGACAGGCTCAATGGTGATGTAGTAAATACTTGAGAAGGAGGTGGCATCATAAACGGGTGCCATTGAAGCATAATCAGATGGAAACATGAAAAACGGAGTGCGGGGAACAAAATTCGAACCAGTGAGAGTATTTTGTGAAAATTGAGTTGCATAAGCAAATTGAGACAGGTGAGGATTGGTAAGAGAATGTGATTGAGAATTTTGAGAGTTTGAATTTCCCTCTGTAGTTGGAGAACCAAATAAATTGCTGAATGAGCCACTAAATTTTTCAGCCATTTAGAATAAGGAGATAGAAATATTGTGTTAGAGAAATTGTGGAGAAAGTTTTAGATAGTTAGTAGGGAAATGAAAAATATTTCTCTATTTATAAGCCAAAAAAAAATTGTTGTTAAAAAAAATTAAAATAATATGAAATAGTTGTTTCTAGCCTTCTAGTCGTTCTGTAACATAATCTGAAATAGACGTTGCCAAAAATGATCGTTTGATTAAATTTTTCTTTTTTTAAAAAAGCAAGTGGCTGACAACCACTACGCATGGGGCCCATGCCCCATGCCTCACGCGCGCATGCTGCACATGCGCCCGGAGAGAGGGTGCGTACCCCTCTCTCTTAGCACTCATTCTTTTTCTTTTTAAATTATTCTAAACCCAGCATCCAATTTTGGATGCTGGGTTCTTGGGTTTACAAACCCCACGTCAATTGCAATGCTAAAAGCATTGCTGTCACTCTAAGGAATCAATTCAAAAAATCATTATGTGATATTGAGCATTACATGAGAAAATTGGACATTTATCAATAGATGATTGGGACAGAGAATTGCTCACTACTTAAAATTAGTGAACAATGATGGAATGAAGCTCTATCCCTAATTCCCTATATATTTAAACCAGAATTTATCTTCAATTTGAATTTGATCATGAGTGAGGTGCTCGTGTTTTTCATTATTCGTGATCAAACTTGAATTGTATCAGATTTATCTTGTCAGCCATTTGGATTCCGTTGTTACTTGGAAATTATGAGTTGCTTATGTTGAATTAGGTGATGTTTTAGCAGTTTAGGTGTTCATATCATCAACTAACTATTATATGACTCTTTGCAAAATTGTTCAACTCCAGTAGAAACACACTTTGAGAACCATATAAAGATGGTGATACATGGTTGTCCTCTTCGTACCCCCTATGATTGTTATCCTAGAAACACAAGATGAACTCATTATTACTATTATTATTAATTTTAAGGAAACAGGAAGCTGGAGATCCTATAGATGTTTAAATATCCATAAGGTTAGATAATAGCCTAAGGCCCATCTAATATAAAAAAAAGGATGCTAAGAATTTTATTTAAGATGCATGATGACTGCTAATATATATTATTTCTCCATTAGAGCCTTGGTACAACGGTAAAATTGTTGCCATATGACCAAAAGGTCACGGATTCGAATCCTGGAAACAACCTCTTGCAAAAAGCAGGGTAAAGCTGCGTACAATGGATCCTTCCCCGGTACCCCGCATGGCGGGAGCTTCGTGCACCGGGGCTACCTTTTTTTTTTAAGAACTTATGCAAGATTACAGCCAATGCCTTTCCCAAGTAATAGTTGAGGGTTGCGTGGGTTCTTGACGATCACAGTGAAATGTGTCAAAATCCTATGAACTTGAATTAGCCTTACATGGAGCTGAATGGAGGAATAAGATTCATATTTGGTACTAACACGACTATTGATGATGATTTGTTTTAAATACAAGAATAGTGGAATTGATTTTGGACATTAATGTGCTTGCGCCTTTATCATATGAATTTTTATTGTCTCTATCTAAGACATGCTGAGGTCAATCTTTATGCGGGACGAAACATAAATTGATGTTAGAATGTTCACTTCGAAGGGTTGCATTAGTTTCTAGGAACCATCCTAGTCTTGTCAAATTTCTGTGCTAAATGATGGACTGTCTTGAAATTTCATGAATTTTCTGTGCACATTGTCTCAATTCGATGTTGTAGCTCATCCAATATGAAGAATGTAACACAGAACAAAGCCACATATGAAGAGTAATGTACCACTAGAAACATACATAATTCAGACTCCCGTTACTATTTATTTTGTGTTCTATCCCAATGCTAATCTTATTAGAATGCTTATTAGTTTTCTTGAGCACACTGTCTAGTATGTCATTGTCTGCTTATATTAGAACTTTTCATTACATTTTACAGGTATAAAAGTGGAGACAAACTGAGCCCTGAGCATGAAAAGACAATATTAGAAAGATTGCTTCCATATCATCCACAATCTCAAAAGAAGATAGGTTGTGGAATTGATTACATCACGGTACGTACTCACAATTCCCATCATTTTTTAAGCATTCAAGTAATTTAACTCTTGGTTTGGGGGTTAATGTGTGCATATAATCTAAATGTCCTCATATTAGAGTTGTGAGGACCATTCTATTCCATATAGATACTGAATATTTTAAATTGTCTAGATTCAATGTTTGCTTGCATACTGCTAGTGCCTTGATGATTGATTGAAGGATTATGAATGTTGTTAGATAGACTATAGTGTAAATGAGCATGCTGTGTGAAACTAGAAGATATCAAGCAAAACCAAACAAATCAAATTACAAAATAAAAAATTGTCCATTTTCCTCCAACTTTACTCAATACTGACAATGCCCAAGCCTAGATTTGTCTCAGACCACTTGAATCTAGGTATCCAGTCACCACTAGAGTTATATATCAGTCTCCTGTCATTTGTTGTCGTCACCTATAAAATCTAATTTTCTACCAACATCTAGATCCTAACTTCCCTCCAGCATCATGATTGGTTCGCAGGCAACCATTAAACTCACTAAACCAATCCAATGCGCAGATGAGATACCATGATTGATACTTTCTACCTAGTTATTGGAATTACCAGATGAGTACATTAGAGTCTCAGTGAAACATGTTTTATATTATGTATTTTTTGGAGATGAAATGTAAAACAAAAGATTCATACTACAATCAAACATAGTATATTATAAAAGAGTTATTATTAGTGACTACAAGAGGAAACCCAAGATTTAGGAAGTTATCAAAGTTAAGGTAATATTGTGTATGATCTTTTCGTTGATAGCTTCACCAAAAATGCAATTTTTTGAGGCAAAGGAAGGCAGTTGCCTGCCTGTAAATCATAAGGTGAAATAGTAATGTCCACAACATTGTAGGGATCATGTTCATAACATGGACTGAGTCATTGTTCATAACGCAGCCTAACATACAACATGATTAATGAAATTGTTTGTGGCTGAAATGGAGCATAAATCTTAGTTGCATTTATCAATGTAATTACCTTTGGTATCAAGTAAGTCACCATTTCATGATTCTACTCTTCTACCTTTTATACAGATAGGGTATCATCCACAATTTGAAAACTCCCGCTGTTTGTTCATTGCTCGAACGGACGGGGAGTTAGAAGATTTCTCATATTGGAAGTGCATAAAAGGTTTCATTCGGAAGAATTACCCTCTGTACGCGGATTCTTTCATTTTACGCCATTTGCGAAGGCGCAGGTATGATTGATGAAACGAACTCAAAGTCAACCAGTATGTATTTATAGATAGTTATTATAACTTAATAAGTGCAGTATTTCTTGAATCCAATTGTCTGATCATCGATTAGTATATCTAAATTAAATCGTCTTTATACAAGTCAACTCTGTTTAGCTGATCGTCCAATCTTCCTAAGGGTAGACTTTTCTCAAGAATGGGTGCATAGTTGAACCCTATGACTAGCTCTAATCCTGCAGCAGCTCGAGCATCTTTAAAAGAGAAAGTCTATTAATTAATTAAATAGGTTTGTTTATCTAACTTTGGAATGTGGAGGTCTCAACTTGCACCCTTGTCAACGTCAACTCTCGAATAAACTGTACTATATTACACATGTAGATATTATATTTAGGTCAAAATTGAAAACGACATCTTTTTTATGGAGTCGTATCCTGTATCCATTTGTTTTTATGGAAAGGACGTCTCATGTCGTATATGACTGTCCTTTAATACTATTTTCATTATTATTATCTCATTTTCCATTTAAATTAGGTGTATAGTTATGAAATAGCTGTTATATCATAATAACAGTTTCAATTTTGAAATTGTTACCATTAATTTCATAAAAAAAAATAATTCCAGTTAGCGACTATCTCTGGGGTGATCGGTTCGGTCATACGGAAGTTTTCCATCGATCATTAGGATAAATCGGAAAGCGCACGTGATGACTAGTCCAGAAATTTAGCATCTTTTGGATACATCTCTCATTTGGAGGAAAATTTTTATAAATATATCATAATTGGGGTTCGAATCGTAAATATATAGATGATAATTTAGATATCCTATCATGATATCATGATTCGAAGACGTACAACTAATTTCATAACTACTATGACTGGTCGATTTAATTGAAAAAGTAAGAGTTATAATAATGAAAGGGGAGGATGGATGCATTGTTTTGATAAAAAAATTAAAATGGAACGCCGTTTCAATTTTGATAAGTTGGAGAAAACTTTTTAATTAGAACTTTAACTTTGTATATAGGCCATATATTTAAAAAAATTTATTTCTATTTTTTATCTATAAAATTTTATTTGCTTCAATTCTCTTATACAAATATTGTTATCTAATTGCTTCTCATATTTTTTTAGATAAAAATAAAAAATAAAAATGAGTATAATTCTTGTTAAATTTAGTACTTTAAATTAAAATTATATATATTTTCTATTAAAATTATCTTTTAAATTTAGCATGACTTTTTTCCTACTTAATATAATTCTTCATAAATTCAGCAAGAATATAGTATATTTTATATACAATTGAACATCATTTAAAGAGAATTTAGTATATTTTCTATCCAATTAAGGTGGAAAAATAGTCATACTTAATTTGATAGAAAATATATTTATATTTTAATTTAATGTGCTGAATTTAAGAGGAATTATATTTATTTTTAGATTTTTTACCTAAAAAATATAAGGGATAATTAGATACATTAATATCTATTATGTTTAATTAGGGAGTAAAAATAATTTTTTTAGACATAACGACTGTATGTGAAATTTAAATTATAATTAGGGGTTGCTTGTAGAAATTTCCTTTCAACTTTGCCCATATATTTATTCTTTACGCACGAATTCTGAAGCATATATTAATTATTGCATGTTATAAGCTTTTCAAACAAACTTGTTTTATTGAGTTAAAAAAAACAAAGTTGAATTTATTTGTTTATTGCAGGTTCACAGGGATGGAATCTTAACTTGGGAAAATAAAAAATAAAAAATATATTTATAATTTGGTTGAAATATTGACTTGCAGAAAAGAAAATTTGCAGGGACATAATTAATCGAGCTAATTAATGGAATGGTAGGTGGTCTTCTTGTTGACAATGTCTTGGCTGAGCTCAGAAGCTTTCTGACTTATGATTTTGGAGATGTGAAGTGTAATATATTATACATCACTTGCCGGGAAATGTTATAAATAATTAGATAAATAAATAATTAAAAGAAGTTTAGCCCTTGATGTTTTGTTTTATACTGCAAGGAGTTGACTAGAGTTGGCTCTTGTTAGCCTCTAAAGTATACGCTTGTGTATTTTTTTTTAATTTTTATTTTCTAGCAAAAAATAAATACTTCTAGGAATCTTAAGAAATATTAAGTAGGGCTTTGATCTAATAAGATTATTTTGAATAGGCTAGTAAAAACTTATTTATATTTACATTACCATGAGCTAGTAATTAAAATGTATATTTTAGATGAAAATAAATATGAATATAAATAAATTGTAAGTGAAAATGTTATTACAATAAATAAATAAATAAAGTGGATGGGAATGAGCTATGACATGTGATTTTAAATAACTAATTTATTTTAGTCAAAATAAATCATTTAGTCATCATTTCACTAGATTGTGAAAATATAAAAGCAACATATTTTATATGAAAACAAATTCACATATAAAATTTTTAATGAAAATTTTCATTACAAGATAATTTTAAAATGGGAGCTGACTTAGAAGTACTCAACTTTTAAACAATTTTGATGGAGAACTTTAAATTGAGTTCGAACAAAAATGAGAATTTTTTTTTAAAGCATTTTAGAAAAAAAATTAGAAAATAAAATTTGATTTAGTAAAATACCTATTAAAATATCATTTCATTGACCTAGACAGTTAGATCAAGCAATTTTATAGTTAAATTGACTATAAAACCTCAATCAATATCCATCACAAGCATTTGAAGGACTCAACTAGTGTTATAATGCAAATTAAGCTCGTTGAGAGATATACATGAGAGAAAACATCTTATCCACTAACATTCATATTATTTTAATAGTATGATTCAATATAAATTAATTTATTTATCTTAAATTTTCTAATATCACAAATAAATCATGTATTAAGGATGGTTTTAGCGACAGATTATTTCGACAGAATATTTTACTCCGTCGCTACCATGTATTAGCGATGGTTTTAGCTATGAATTATTTTACTTCGTTACTAATAGTGACGGATAATTTATTCGTCGTCGCTATCAGTGATAGAGTATTTAATCTGTCGTTAATTATACAATAAAATTTTAAAAATTAGCTGATAGTTGGTGACAGAAAATTTAATTCTATCGCTAATAGCGACGGATTAAATATTAGTCATCGTTAATAACGACGGAGTAAATATTTTATCGCTAAAATAAAAAAAAATATAGGGTTTCATGCCCAATCTTGCATTCACGCATCTATCTCCCCTCTCTCTCTCTTACCCTTCGACGATCTTGTCCAACGACTGTCCATGGCATCTCTGGTGAACTTCATCTTCGACGCATCCTCTCTAGCGTTCGTTAGCGTGTCCTCAGTGGCGGCGTCCACTGGCCTTAGACTCGTGTCCAGTGGGCTCAGCCTTGTCTCCGACCTCCTCAACACTCTCTCTAACGTTCCCAAGTCATTGGTGCTCTTCATCGTCCACGAGTCAATGTGCCTGAGCTCCTTCTCCTTTCCGGAATCTAGCTCCTCTCTGTAAGTACCCCATGGTTATTTTGATGTGATCAATCAAAGCAGAATTAGGTCATGTTATCTTTTGATGTCTTGTGTCTAAGTGTGCAGAAACTTAGGAATACAGAAAGTCGAGCGAAAGACGCAACTGTCGAGAAAGACGGTATTGGAGAGAGTCGACGGGCTTAGTGTATTCGAGGGATGAGGCGGTGTGGAAGAGTACACTGGCGGACAAGAAGGAAGTGCGCGACATTTTCGAGGGATGAGAAGCCGAAGCGAAAGATTGCTCGAGAAGGCCGGAAAATGGGTTTAGGTGAGCCCTATTCTGGATGGCTGAAATCACCTAAGCGAGCAGAGCCGGAGAGAAAGACCCGGATGAAAAGTCAACTAGAAGTTGACTGTGGTCCAGGCGCCTGGACTCCCCGGGGCAGCTAGGGCTCGCACCCTGGTCGAGGCTGGTTCAACTTGGTCTGGGCACCCGGACCTATTCCAGGTGCCCGGACCAGAAACTTTATCGACTCGCTAGTTGTTGCGATCTGTTGCAACGTGGATAAAGTTTTATCCACTCCTAGACACCCTGAACCCTTCTAGGCGTCCGAATCAGGGCTATAATTACAACCCTGATCCCAGTAGCTAAACACAATACTTGTAAAAAATCTTCATTTTGTTTAACTTCGTAATCTAGTGCTTTAACTGCTATAAGAGGCTTCTCCGTCGAAAGGAGATTTGATAGTGAGCTTTCAACGTCTTGGATTAGCAATCCCTTGATTGCAAACTAAGTAAATATTTGTATCTCTTTCTTTTTGTTAATTAGCTTCTTAACTTTTTGTTCAAGTGTTTATTTTAATCAAGTTCAAAGATCGAGAAAGGTATTTCTTGTTTTTATCATGCAGGGCAATTCACCCCTCTCTTACCAGTTGCAAAGGACCAACAAGTGGTTTTAGAGTAAGGACGCCTCATAAGGACTAACCGCCAACTGAAGCAAATAAGACGATGGTTGGACTGAGCATCTACCCATTTAAGTTCGAGGAAACATTCGTAAACTAGAAAAAGAAGATGGAGATATTTTTTAAAATGGATTTTGATTTATTATTAATAATAAAGTTTAGTTTTGTAGAACCAATGGACAAAGAAGAACATCAGTGGACTAAAAAGAAGCAAGCCGACTTCGTGGCAAATAGCAAGGTAGAATTTCATCTGCTAAGTGTTTTACTGCCATAAAAAGTCAACCGGATTAGAGTCTACGAGTCAGCCAAGGAGCTTTGGGATAAATTCCTAGAACTACACGAAGGGACTTTGGAGGCAAAACTCGCGAGATGGGATATGCTCCAGAACCAGATCAGCAACGTCCGGTTAGAAGAAGGTGAAACTGTCACACACCTTCACTCAAGAATCAAAGAACTCATCACCAAATTCACGAATCTTGGAGAAAAGGTAACCAATCGAGATTCGCTAAGGTACGCTCTCAACGCTTTTCCTAGGACTCCTGAATGGTCAACCTTAGTAGATGCATATTACATTTCTAAGGATCTAGAAATAAGTACATTAGAGGAATTATTTTCTATACTTGAAGTGCATGAAACTAGATGTGTAGATCTGAAGGAGCCCAAGCATAACATTACCTTAAGGGCAAAAATGGACGAATTAGAATCCAAAACGTCTCTCGATGATGATGAAACAACTTTTATAGTAAGAAAGTTTAAAAAGTTTATTAAAACTAATAAGTTTAATCAAGTGCTAGGTAAAAGAAGGAAAAGAAAGGTAAGATGCTACCATTGCAATGAAGAAGTGCACGTCAAAGACAACTACCCAAAACTAAAGAGAAAGGACAAGGACAAAGAAAAAGACAAAAGGGTGACCTAGAACAAGCACAAGAGTTTAAAAGTAACATGGGATGAAACATCGTCATCAGATTCTGCGTAGCCTATGTCGAACTTGCATTGATTGCAAGTTCCCAAGAAGACGATGGAGCAAGTTCATCAGAGATGAGTATCAATAAAGGGGGAGCAATATCAGAAGAAAATAGCTTTATAGGGGGAGCATAAGAGATAGACAAGGTAAGTCAGGTACGATCTCTACTTCCTGACCAATTATTTAAATTTATTAAAATTTTATCAAAAAAATCCTGTCAATTAGAAAATGATAATAAAAAATTATTAAAAGAAAATGAGGAGTAAAAATTAACCTTAGAAAATTTCGATAAGATAAAAATAGGAAATAAAAAATTAGAAGCAGAAATAAGAAATTTAAAGAATTTTACATGCTCACATGTTCAGAGTCAAATTTGACTAAATTAACATTTTAAATACCATCAGAGTCAAATTAGAAAATTATCACGGAAATATGTTCCTAGAAAACTCTTGATTAATCCAGTTGGTATGATAAGAACATATATTGGATTCCAAAATCATGTTTAAATTAAATTTTTAGGCATGTTGTACTTTTAAATTGATTTAATTTTTTATTTACTTAGAATTATCTAAATAAATTGTTTTGTATAATTTTTATTGGAAATTAATGTCTTCTTAATTAAATTTTTTGAGAAAGAGAATTTCATCACTTATCTGTAGGAAAATTTTCAACTTTAGTCATTATATTATTTTTTATGAATTTTCTAACAAAAATTATATTTTTCATTTTAAAAATAGTTCTCAGGATTATCTTTGCAAACTTTATTTTTTCTATAAAATATTATCATTCTCTCTAACTTAGAAAATTTTTCTTAATTTTTTTTATCATTGGTGAATTTTCTATGAATTATTTATCCAAATACTACCTTTTAATATTAAAAATTCTTGAAAGGTTATTTTTTGAATTTTTTTTACAAAGCTACTTGCTATAATACACACTCAGAAATTTTTTCAAGATTTTTTAAACTTATAAACTATTTTTAAGATTTTTTTTTTCAAAAATATGTCTTTATGTAGAAAAGAATTTATTACTTCTTAGATTAATTTCAAATTTTGAGTGAAAGTTTTATCTCTGCTTTGACTATGTCTATTTTACCGTTATAAAAAATTTTCAAAATTTTTTCACTATTAAAAAAATATTTTTCACATTATTTTTTCTAAAAATTATTTATAAATTGTAAAAAATCTAGATTTTTCGAAATTTAAAACTTCATGACTATCTGGATGCTAGTCATTACATTTTTTATCCCTTAGAGTTAGTTTTTAATCTATTTCAAGTTGTGTTCATAGCATACCCCTATTTTTAATGTGATTAAAAGGGAAGAATTAGAGGTTAAGTCTAGATGGAGGGTACATTTTTTATTTCTATAAATATTTTAATTACAAAATTTATACTTGTTACCATACTGTTATTTTTTTTTGTTACCCTAACTTAATTTGGGTTGCTCACATAAAAAAGGAGGAGATTGTAAATACTCTGTGGTAGTTTTGATGTGATCAATCAAGTCAGAGTTAGGTCTTGTTATCTTTTGATGTCTTGTGTCTAAGTGTGTAGGAACTTAGGAGCACAGGAAGTCGAGTGAAAGACGCATCTGTCGAGAAGGACGACACAGGAGAGAGTCGACGGGCTCAATACGCCTGAGGGACAAAGAGTTGTGGAAGAGTACGTTGACGGACGAGAAGGAAGCGCGCGATGTTTCCGAGGGACGAGAAGCTGGAGCAAAAGATTGCTCGAGAAGGTCGGAATATGAGTTTGCCTATTCCGGATGGTCAAAATCACCCAAGCGATCAGAGTTGGGACGGAAGACTCAGACAAAAAGTTGACTAAAAGTTGACTCTGGTCCGAGCGCTGGATCCCCTAGGGCAGCCAAGGCACCCCGGGCTCGCTCCCTGGTCGAGGCTGGTTCAGCCCGGTCCGGGCACCCGGATCTGGTCTAAGCACCCGGACCAGAAACTTTATTGAGTCGCCAACTGTTGTGATTTGTTGCGATGTAGATAAAGTTTTATCCACGCCCAGATGCCTAGAATCCTTCCAAGCGCCCAAATTGGGGTTATAAATACAACTCTGATCCCAGTAGCTAAACAAAATACTTGTAAACAATCTTCATTCTGTTTAACTTTGTAATCTAGTGCTTTAACTGCTATAAGAGGCTTCTCCACTGGAAGGAGATTTGATAGTGAGCTTTTAACGTCTTGGATTAGCAATCCCCTGATTGCAAACTAAGTAAATCTCTGTACCTCTGTCTTTTTGTTAATTAACTTCTTAACTTTTTGTTCAAGTGTTGATTTTAATCAAGTCCAAAGATCGAGAAAGGTATTTCTTGTTTTCATCATGCAAGGTAATTCACTCCCTCTTATCGGTCATAAGGGACCAACACTCTCTGGTGTCACTGTGCCCTAGCTCTTCACCGTCTGCAAGCACTCCTTCAAGCGTCGTCTATCTACTCCTCTCCGTTACAAGGTAAAGCTTTGGTGCTTTGAGGTCGTGTATGCTTGCAAGGTTGAGCCCGACCTCGTGTGATGCTCGCGAGGCTGTATTTGCTTATGAGGTTATTGTGCTTTCAAGCCTATTATGCTAGTGCACCCGACTAACCTTGCAATATTTATTTGTTGATATTATGTGTATGTTCCATGTATATTTGGATTTTTAGAACAATATTGTTGTGTGTGTGTGTGTGTGTGTGTGTGTGTGTGTTATTTTGATTGCCCAATTAAAGTTTTCCATTATCATATATGCTAATTGTGATGTTTGATAATTAGACTAAGTTAGAGATACAATGATTCCTATTCAATTGCAATTAGTTTCATGAAACCTAAAAAATATCTCGTTCTTCTAATCTAATCATAGGAGAAACTCTTACAAGATATTTAGATTTCCAACATTTACCTTGGAAAAACATGCTTAGTTTTATGAGACCTAAATGATTTAAATATGAGTATGCTTAGTTTGGTATGATTATAATCATGTTAAAAATTTTATTTTCATTAGGATATAATGTATATGAATAAAGCTTGGATGTATAATAGGTTCGACAATGGATTTATCAGTCAAGAATATTTTGCTGGGGTTGAAGAGTTTGTGAACTTCGCTAAGTCTCATTCAGAATACATGAATGGTGTTGAGTTAACATATCCATGTAATCAACATAGATGTAGAAATACATCTTTCCGTGATGAGGATACAGTGAAAACACATTTATGTAGGTGTGAGTTTGTTCCAAATTATTACAACTAGTATTGTCATGGAGAGTCGTATGTATTTGACCAAATTGGGCCTTTTGTTGCTTCGTCATCCTGCTCAATTGCTCTAGAGGAATCATCAAGGCCTGTGAATGCAATGCAATCAATGGTCTACGACACAATAAATGCATATGATCAATCGAATATAGAGGAAACATCTACGCTCAAAGTTTAAAAAATGTATAACATGTTAAAGACTAGTGATTGTGGAAAGATATTCCTTTTGGCCATTCTCACCTATCAGCTACTATAAGATTACTGAACATGAAGATAGAACATCATTTCTCTGAATGATGTTACGATGACATGTATCAATTGATGTTAGAGTCGCTCCTTGCTGATACCTGCATTATTGATAGCATCTACAATACAAAGAAATTGATTAGAGATTTGAGTTTGCTAATAGAGAAGATTCATTGTTGTATCAAAACTGCATGATCTTTTGGAATAAAGATAGTGAACTGATGGAATGCAGAATGTGTAATCACCCTCGTTATAAGCAAAGTAGTCACATGCTTGGCATGAAGAAGAAAAATATTCCTTTGAAAGCCATGTATTACTTCCCATTAACTGCTAGATTCCAATGCTTGTATGTATCTATCGAAATAGCAAGCCACATCAGGTGGCATCAAAATCATGTACACAATAGATATATATTGTGTCATTCTTGTGGTTTCCTTCTTTGCAATAAAATCACGGCATCAAAATCATGTACACAATAGATATATAATGTGTCATTCTTGTGGTTTCCTTCTTTGCAATAAAATCACGTAATGTGAGACTTGAACTTTCCGCATAATGGATTTCAGCTATTTGGAAGCTATGGATATTAATATTCATCTTGGCTATTTATATTAACACAATATAACTTACCTTTATGGATGTGTATGAAAGACAAATTCATGTTTCTTAATGTTCTTATTCCAAGTTCTCAAAATCCAAAAGGGTAAATAGATATTTTTTATAACCTTTGATTGCAGAGCTGAATAATTTATGGAATGTAAGGTTGGAGACTTACGATATTACAAGTAAATCAAATTTTACAATGCATGCTACTTTGTTATGGATGCTTAGTGATTTTTCAGCATACTCAATATTGTCAAGATGGAGCACGATTGACAAGTTAGCATGCCTATATTGCATGAGGGGTTCTGATGTATTTTCATTGCCTTGTAGCGGAAAGATTTCCTGGTTTGATAATCATCTTACATTTTTACCAATTGATCACTCATTTAAGCGAAATAAGAAAATTTTTAAAAGGAATGAAACGGTCAGGAAACTTTCTCTGGTGTGAAAGTTAGGTGAAGGAGTTCTTGATGAAATTGACAACTATGAATTTCTACTAGTATATTAGGATGGTCCTAATGACATAAATAAGTACATTGTTTGAGTGAACAAGTGTGATTAGAAGAAAAGAAGCATATTTTGGGAGTTGTCATATTGGAAGTATTTACTCAATCAACATAATTTAGATATAATACATGTTGAGAAAAATTTCTTCTATAACATCTTAAATACTATGATGAATGCTCATGGGAAAACAAAAGATACAATAAAATCATGTGAGGAATTAAAAGAATTAGTAAGTAGATCTGAGTTGCATGAGAATGAAACAACTAATAAATATCAAAAGGCTTGTTATACATTAGACAAAGAAGGTAAATAGCCATTATGTACTTGGCTAAAAACAATCAAATTTTCTGATTAATATGCCTCAAATATGCCTCCTTGTGTGGATACGAATTGATTAAAAATGTTTGGATTAAAGAGTCATGATTGTCATATGTTTATGAAAATACTAATTCCAATAGCTTTTTATGGCCTATTTCCTTAAAAATGTTTGGCAAATATTTATAGAATTAAATATATTTTTCAGAGATTTGACTTTCAGGGTTATTATGACATTTGATATGCTTTGGTTTTAGACAGACACTCCAATAATACTCTGTAAGCTTAAGCGCATGTTCTCACCTAGTTTTTTTTTTTATTCAATGGAGCATCTATCTATTTATTTACCTTATGAGCATAACTATGATTCTGTGCAATACAGATAGATGTACCAATATGAAAGATTTTTTTAAAAAATAAAGGATAATATTTGTAACAAAATAAAAATTGAGGGATCAATATGTAATACATATTTGGTTGAAGAAGTAACTTTTCCTTCTGCTCTTATTATTCTACTAATAATGTCAAATTAGACATCGTAAGTGTCCACGAAATTTCAATGATAATCAACCAGTTAATCTAGAGATGCTTTCTATTTTTTAAAGTTTTTTTGGTAAGAAAATGGGTGCAACTGTTTCTAGACAGTTAAATGAATAAGAATATCATGCTACTAGGACATATATACTCTTATATATACATAGCTTTTCGTATATTTGACATGTTATCTAATATGTCTTTAAATTACCTTTTTTGACAGATTGTACAAACAACAACTACACCTACAAAATTCATCAATAAGTGTAAATGAGGTAGATCACAAGTTAGAGAATGAATTTGCATTTTGATTTCAAATTTATATAAGTTAGTGATTAAATTATTTATTACAATGCAATTGCATTATATATATATATATATAAAATTTATATCATAACTACTGTTATAGATGAACGATCATAGAATATTAAATGTACAAGATGAAAAACTAAAAAATCTTGCATCAGGACCTCTCCATAACATAACAATCTACTCAAATTATTATATTAATGGATTCAGATTTCACATGTCCCAATACTATTCACAAAGACTTGAGTATAATCTAGTGTTTGCATAAAAGGGTTCACAAATAACAATGATACTCAATTTAATTATTATGGTAGACTTGAGGAAATCATGAAGGTTGAGTATCCTGTTTTACCTTTAAAAATGTATGTATTATTTAGATGTTCATGATATCATTCAACTCCAAGAACAAATACCAGAATACATTGTTTTTACAATTTAGTTGAGGTTACAAGTTTGAACCTTTCATCTTTGAGTACAAGCTGGTCAAGTATTTTATCTTGAGTACCTAACGAAGAGAAGAAAACCTAGTGAATGGTTAACAGTGTGTCAAATAAAGCTTCGATCAACCATAGAAATATCAAACACCAAAATCATGATGCATATCAAAATGAAGAAGTTGAGATACACTCAGTTGATTCAAAAATACAATCGACATTACAATTACTTATAAATGTTAGTGTCACTTACGAGGAAATGGATAATGGAGAGATGTCTAGTAGTGAGGAGGTTGATGTACCAATAGAGTCTAATGATGAGAACTTATAAAATGTTAATTTAGTTGATTCAGAATGATATTAGGTGATTAAAAATTAGTAACAATGTCATAGTATATTGTATGATTTTTTTTAAATTTTTTTCATCTCTCTAGTTAGAAGACATTGTTATTTCAAATGTGTATATCTTATACTATGATTTTACATATATAGTCATGCTACTAGCACATAGAACAAATGACAACCAAATTATTTTGAAGGTTGTTGGTGACTGGTAAATATTTATATATTTAGTAATTATTTCAGTACTTAATCTTTTTTTTATTTATCACACATATCTCATATATGTTATTTTTCCATGTAGCTTTGTCCCAGATGCTCATCAGGTCACAGACTACATATCCAAGAGGTTTAAAGAACGATTGTCCTTATCTGGTACTACATGGAGGCTTGTAGACCTAGACATGATCCTATTAGTGTAATTTTTGGTAAATATTTTGAATATAAAACGTATTTTGTAGTTTAAAATTAATATGATACTAATTCTTAAAATATATTATTACATAAGAGGTATATTTGAGAGGATGGACATGAGATTGATTTTAAAAAAAATGGAACAACTACTGCTCTAAACTATATAGAGACATATTATATAAGTGGAGGCAGAGGGGCACCAAGCCATTCGAGGTACATGATGCAATTTGGGAGGCTTGAAGAACCATTTGGGTTGCCCAGTATTGGCAGTCCAATTCAACGATTGCTCAAGGCAATCACAATTCAAAGTTTGTTGGGTCGAGCATCAAATCCACAAAACATATTGCTAGATCCTGTTCTATCTTGGAGCATGCATCTAACTTGGTAAGTTTAAAATTAAGTTATATAAAATTTTTTTACATATGTTTTTTATTAGTTTTAATGTACTTGTACTCTCTGTATGCAGGCTGCTAAATTACAGAGACATGCCACTTGTTGGGAGGTTTTTAACAAGATTCATAAGAAGAATGATGGATCATTTGTCGATCGACATTCCTTAGAAATTAATGTAATAATACTAACTTTCATAAATATATTCGTAGACTTTATATGGAGGTTAGTAAAGTCATTATTTTGACACAGGAAACAATGCCCACTAGAGTTGCACGAACATCTTAGTATGGTGGCAGAGGGAAAGAGGTCATAATCTCTTTCCATCGATGAGGTAAATGACATTTATTATGATGTCATCAGTAGAAGGAAGAAGACCTCCCTCTATAGGTTTGACTCTCAGGCCAAAGTTGTCTTTGACTGGATGGGGGCTCTAGGGATCAAGGGTCGTCCTAATTTCTCCTCCTCATCTAGTGAGGTACAAATATTACGAGAGGAAAATCAAGATTTGCAGACTTGACTCGTCATTAGAGGAGCCGATGGTTAAAGGGGACGCAGAGGTACGAGAAATGCGTGAACGATAGGCTCAAATTGAGGAGATAGTCCGCTATATGCAAGTGTTCGTAGTAGCATTCACTCCAGATTCACAGATGTCACACCCGTATCGTTTGGAGTTTCAAGAAGCCGAGGACCCCGAGTATTCCTCTGCTGAGTAGATCATTTTGAGGTATGCTATCTTTTATCTTAGTTTTTCATTTTCTCTGTATTTCAATCAAAAATATTGCTATTATTTTTTAAAAATTATATGCATCTCTAATTGTATTATAATTTTTTAGGATTATTTTCAGATATTGTATATTTCTATTATCATATATATTCAAATATCTAAAATTTAAAGTGAGATATGTTTTTTTATGTTGTATTATATTTTCATCAAGATGTCTTTTATGGATGATATAAACTCTGTGCCCAAATTTTGGATGTATTATTCAATAGATTCTATTAATTTTGGATGTTATCATTTTTTTATATGGATTGTATTGTTTAAGTTGATATGGATATTTGTTAATATAATTTTGTGTTGTAAGCTTGTTGATATGGATTATATTATGATTTTGCTGTGAAAATTATTGTTTGTGATAATTTGTATTTGATTATATTTGGATGTAAATAGGAAAAATGGATAAAATTCAAGAAGTTTTTTAAAATGAAGATCGATATGTTTCATTTATCGAATTAATGACGGATATTAACTTTCCGTCACTAATGTGTTTATGGGATCTAAATTCCGTTCAAGATATTAGCGATGGATAATAACTTACAGTTGTTAATTAGCGACGTATTTATTAAAATATGTCGTTAATTAGCTTACGAGATATATATATATATATATAATCATCGCTATTTTTAGTGACGATGTTGTATATTCCATTGCAAAAATGTCAACGACGGAATATATTCCATCACTGATCTGATACTCATTGCATAGCGACATATTAGCGACGGATTAACGATGGAATTTGTTTGTCACTAAACTAAACGTTGTATTTTTTTAGTGTATGAAATTATTTTTTTCTTCGGAGTCATTTTATTTATTTTCATTCGCACTTCCGTTAAAAATAAAATAAAATAAAATAATTAAATTGACTTGGAGGACTTCAAATTAATTTTATTAAAAAATTATGTTTTAAATCACACGAACAACAATGGAACCTTCTCCAGCAACGGAAAGAAAAAAAAAAACCCCTCTCTCAGTGCAATGAATAAAGAGATCCAAAATAAAGAAGTTCGGTTACAAGGTGAGTTATTTCATTTGAACTAATTTAAGCATTACTTAAGATACAGACAAAGAGATCTTTTTGTCAGAATTTTAAAAGTGCGTGTCGAAAATGAATACAATCAAAAGATAACTATGAAACTCCTCGAAACATTAGCATTTGGACAACGGTGAATTTCTAAACTAATACTTTAACCTTCAATACTGGTAGCTGGCGGGCGTTTTCAAGGAAAAAAAAATTCCTTCCACTTCTAACCATTTGACAATAGATTATAAATTATAAATCGATCCTGTAATTTACCTTCACTCTTTGGCTCTTTGCAATCTCAGTCATGGGCTGCTTCAGGTAGTTATATATTCTTGCTCAGCATAAACTATGCATATATATTATTCTGCATGACGACAGGTCCAGTTCTGACTCTCGGGAATAGAGAATGCATTGACTAACATAACTAAACCTCGATCCCAAGGTTTGGGATTGAGTGGCGACCCACACTAATCATTATATATCTATCCCAATAAATTCAACCTAGCTAGCTCAATCAATACGCCAAGGATCATGTGTGAAAGATAATTAACCAGAGTAAAGCAACGTGAGTTTTAAGCCAAAACATCATCTTCATCATCATCATCATCATCAACAACAACAACAAGGTGGTGGTCGCGAGAAGACTTTTGAAAATCGATCGGCGAAGATAACGACGTCAGCCCTCGGATTAGCAAAATTGTAAATCTGGTGGCCAAAGGTTTCGTAGAATTGATAGTTGATTATTATAAAAACAATGGAAAGCAGCAGCTAGCTAGCGTGTGAGAAGTCCTTCTCTCTTTTTTTGAATACGCTTTGCGCATTGACTCCACCGCCTCGGGAACGTCAAGACACAGAAAAAGTTGGGCATCGATCGACGACAAGGTCATTGTTACCGTGAAGAAGAAGAAGAACAACAAGTAGAGAAGGGAAGAATGCATATAGATCTGTCCTTGGACACAGCTGATCATCGGTCGACGGGCGAGGATAAAGATGAGGAGGAGTCGCGACGGGGGCAAGGAGAAGATAAAGACGAGGAGGAGGCGAAGCAGAAGGGGAAGGGACATGCGAGTTCAGGAAAGGGATCCGCCGGCGACGACCGCCATTCGATCGAGGATGAGGTGAGTTTTGAATGATAATTAATTAATCAATTAATCTGTTTAATTTTTGAAAGGTACCTGGATGTGGATCTTAATCCAGTTGGGGATTCTGCAAGCGGAGATGGAACGCATGAAGGCGGAGAACAAGATACTGAAAGAGGTCATCGAGAGGACCTTCAGAGACTATCAAGAGCTGCAGGCGAAGTTGTCGGGATTCCAGCAGCAAAATCATCAACCAGTATTATCCACTAATAATTTCTATCTATCTATCCAGTTTTAATTATTCCATAATTCGATAATAATTATTAATTAATTGCCAAATTTAGGAGCAGCAAGTTTGTCTTTCTCTCGGAGGGGATCAGAGCAGCAGCTTCCCGGAGCAGAAGAAGTCGTCGGCCGAGAGCAAAGAAACCAAGCGACTGGAAGATGACAAGGAGTTGACTTTATCTTTGAGCTTGCAAACCTATGCCGACGACGATCCAGATCAACTAGAGGCCGAAGAAGCTGCTGATCAGGATAAAGTCAAAGAGACGTCGACGCCGATGAGCAACTGGCCTGCGCCGCCGCCGCCGCCGCCGCGATATGCCAATCCGGAGCCGTCCCAAGTCGCGACCCAAAGCATCAACCCGGCCACTAGAAAAACTAGAGTTTCCGTTCGAGCACGGTGCCAAGGACCTACGGTGAGTGCATGAATATATATGACTGTTTTTCCATCCGCTCAATTAGATAGAGTGCATGCTAATTCCCAGATGAACGACGGCTGTCAATGGAGGAAATACGGCCAGAAGGTCGCGAAGGGCAATCCGTGCCCCCGGGCTTACTACCGATGCACCGTCGCGCCGGGGTGCCCGGTGAGGAAGCAGGTAATTTATTCGGAAATTTATTTCGGTCACTAATTAGCTCCATTGAGTTTATCGAATTAAGGCATTGCATGTCTATTTGCCTTTTTTGTGTAACAAATGCAGGTGCAGAGGTGTCTGGAGGACATGTCGATATTGGTGACGACCTACGAAGGGACGCACAACCACCCCTTGCCGGTCGGCGCCACCGCCCTAGCTTCCACCGCCACCTCGGCGGCGGCTAATTTCCTGCTACCCAACGACGCTAATCCATCTTCCTACCTGAACCCTTACTTGGGGCACAACCCATCTTTTTCTTCTTCCTCCATGATCAGCAGCTTCGCTAATCCGATCGGCAGCTTTTCCGGCGCGGCTACACCGGGATCATCCGGCCAGCATCAAGTACTTCCTTCCGGTGTAAAGTACCCATGGGCCATGCCCTACCTCTCGAGCAATTACAGTCCTCACTTTGGTGGCGGAAATCCTTGGCTCTCGAGTAAGGATGAGAGGTCCACGCCTGAAAATGTTGCGGCGGCGGCGGCGGCGGCCATTAGCTCATTCATCGAGAAGGAGAGCGGTGGAGGGCGCAAGGATGGGGAGAGCAGTGCGTGAGCAAGTAGAAGATCTCAGTAGAGATCAAAGATACACAGGTATATACACAATTAGACTTGATTGATCGAGCAGTGCGGAGAATTATTGTTCCCTACATCTTTCATTGTTGTTCTTGTTGCATACTGTTCCATAGGGTAATGTAGGTAGTTCCTTAATTTTTGCATTTATTCTCAAAACAATTTTGAGCATATATTCCTAGCTACATGATCATTAATAATTTCGTCGTCAAGAAGTTTGGCATATATTGATCAATGATTGACTTTTATCTTTACATCAATGGAAAGCAAACTTGACATTGATCAACAATTGTAGAATGATTAACTATCAATTATAAGTTGATCTCATAATTTATCTTTTTTCAGATAATTTGAGAATTAATGCTAGTGATTAAGTTTCCTTAGTGTTTGATGAATGCAATTATGTAATTAACTATCTTAAATGATAAGTGATGATCGACATAGTGTTCAAAAAAAGAATCTTGAATGATTATTTAGTATGGTTATAGAGAAAAGATAACGTATGAGGCTACAATTAATATTGACCATGTGTTGCTCAATGGCAAGTGAATAGCCATATTTAATAGTGTGGTGCATGGGCTCGTGCTAAACGCGACGACCTTGGTACCTTGGTCAACGTAGCTAGCTTGCATGAGCACATACCCCAATGTTGCCCATATTTTGATAGTATAGTTTATTAAGTTAAGAATTCAAATGATTTATAATTCATTTGATTAAAAAAAATAGATAGCTATCCAAACAAACAAGAGGTTGATGCATCATGATTCACGGACAAGTGCCGGAAAAATGAGGTTATTGTCATGGATGCACGTTCTCTCTGTATATAGAATCATGATTTAATAGATTTAGAGGTCTTTTAGCTACATAGAAGATTATATCTTTGAGTAAGCAAATGCATCACTCCACCAATCGCCATTTAGATTCTTGTATAGGAGATTCTTAGTTTAGCTCCACACAAGTAGAAAAATTGTGTCTTAGATGATATGGTTGAGATTTGAAGAACAAATGCAATCATGGTGTAGCACTAGCTAGCTAGGTTAAGAATTCCCGTTAGTCATGATTCTTTATCATCTCATATTATTGGCAATATATATCTAACTTAGCTCTTGAATAGCAAATTATATATTACAGTAGTCATCTAATTTGGTGATATAAGATGATTGAATAATATGAAAATTACTTATGTGAAAGGTTTTGTAAAATTAATAGCGCATTTTAAGATATTGGATAGTCATGATGCACACTTTGATTAAGACTAATCTTAATCTATATATCTAAATTGATCAAAAGATCTCTAGATATGAGATTAGAGAAGAGTTTAATTGATTAAGTACATTACTAATATTTATTACCAATATTTCTAGGAGTCAAATAAGCCACATGTATGGTGATCGATGAAAAACTTATGTGGAATCGAACTGGTCACATCTAGAATGGGTCAATTTGAAAAATTGAATATATGATATAAACTAAAAATAATAATAAATAAAAAAACCACATGTACAAAAATTGTATCTTTGGTATTTTAATACATATATTCTGGTGGTCCCATTGTAGTGTCAGTAGGTGGTCTATATGGGGATATAACCGTGCTGGTGGAATAAATTTGGTCTGTCGGTATGTCTTCAGCTAGACCTCTTAAGCAAGGATATTCCATTTCACAATTGGCTGCAACGAGCTCACATTCCCCACCATCTTTTGCTGCGAAATGATTTATCCATTCATCCTCGGAGTCAGAATAGTTATCCCAGATTGGTTGGTGGGTTGACAAGGTGAATAAATATTGGATGTAGTCCAAATGGAAATCGTCGTCCCTCTTATAATTAAGAGTGGGTTCCATGGACTGCGGTACAGAGGCCCATGACTTGTAGTCGTTGCATGGTCCTGCTCATAATTATTAAGGGAGGAGGAGTCATCCTGTACTAGGATTGCAATTGTCTCGTGTGGCATTAGAAGAGCAAAAATATCTGCCGACGTGAAATGACCAAGTTGTTGTGAGGTCGAAGGTTGAGTATCTTTCATAGGGACATCCGAAGAACTGAATCCTTTATCTCCGCGATCAGTATAGCTTAAGTGGGGTACCTCATATACTTCCAGAAAAGCTATCTTTCGAGGATTAGTTGCACAATATTTTGTTGCGGATGGATATAAATAGGTATGTTAGTGCGGTTAAATAAAAGGACTTGAACTTCACCTTGATAATCGGAATCAATAACACCAGCACCAACTTCTACTTCGCTGTTCTATGCCAAACCAGAGCGGGAGGCCAGTCTGATTCAATGCGAAGTCCTGTATGGACTAGTTCCCGTCCATTTGGTTCAATAATTACCGTATGGCAAGCTGCTATGTCAAGTCCAGCGAATCCCGTCGTCTGTCGTTGCGGTAGTACTGCATGTTGTGAAATTTTGTTAACAAGAATATGTGGTTCAGTTTGCGAAGAGTACCGAGTTTCATTGTCAGTGATTTGTTTTCCTTTGTCATCATAGTCTTCATGCTCAGCATAGTACTCTTCTGCTATTCCGATAATAGGCATAAATTCCTGGCTTGGTCTGAATAAGGACCGTCAAAATTTCTTGGACTTCATCATCTTTTTATTGTAAACAGGCTACTCTGTTGGTTGTGCAACAACATAGTTATTGAAGCTTAGAGAAATTCATCCATCCATCATTGTTTGGCTATGGACTTCAGATGGTTGCATTGGAATACTCATTTGGGTGGAATTAATTACCCAATTGAGGCCTTGTAAATGCCTTGTTGAAAGACTTCGTCTAGGGAGGGCGTTGACTCCATTGGAAGTCAAGTAATCTACCACACCCTGTACTTCATAAGCAAAGCCAACATTACGGGCGTTTGAAAGCCTACCTACTAATCCTCTCGTAATTAAGAGGTTAGCTTCACTATTTTGCCATGCTTCATATCCTCTGGTGAGACAATTGATAAAAAATAACTAAAACTAACTAATCTTAATTCATTTCAATTGAAATAATAGAAATTACTTTAATTTAAAAAAATATGGTTAATTAAAATTTAATGAAGAGTTAATTAAACACTAGTCTCTTTAATTTTTACTGTTTATATATATACATTTAGCCTAAATACTATATCCTAAATTTTAAACCCT
Organism: Zingiber officinale; assembly: GCF_018446385.1. Taxonomy (NCBI): domain Eukaryota; kingdom Viridiplantae; phylum Streptophyta; class Magnoliopsida; order Zingiberales; family Zingiberaceae; genus Zingiber; species Zingiber officinale. The sequence continues at coordinate 16,782,829 of NC_055992.1, forward strand.
AAAAAAATAATACTAGATTCTCATAGATAGGTGTGCAACATAATATATATAAAGAGAGAAAGGTGTTACACTACACGTCGCCCCGTGTACGACGATGTCCATGACTCACTGAGAAATCAGGATGCCTAGATTAATTCTAGACCCCCTGACTCACTTTCGAGCACCCAACTCACTTATGAACGTCCCGACTCACTCAGTCACCTACGATAGTCACACACGGTGAGTCGAACATTATATCAAAATCCATTTTATATACACACACGATTATGTTCTCTTGAGCACCCCCTCCTGGGTGATGTTGTGTGCGCCTGAGGGGGACCTCACACTACAACAGTCAACGATGCATGTAGTGTGGGTCCCCCCTTAGGCACACACGGTGTCCCCCTCTCTATATATGTACCTATACTTACCTTATGGTGCTTACTTTGTGAGCACCAAACATATTTTTATAACTTAGACTTTAAATTTTAAGGTTTACAATTTGATTTATAGTATTAAAACTAAAGAAAAAATATAATGAAGTTGCTTCATTAGATGAAATATCTTGGCTAGACTCAATATTGAAATTATTTCTTGATTTAATTTCTTCATATACTTCATCAACTTCAGTTACTTCGTATATTTCTCGATGTTGAACATTTTATACTACCTTCCAATGGCCTCCATGCTTTATATCATTTAAATAATAAACTTGACTTGCTTGGTCGACCAAAATGAATGAGTCATCAGTGTACTATGTTTTAGAAGTGTTAATACATAAGAGATTAAACTCTTCAACCAATTATAATTTTAGGATTACATTCGAACTATTCATACAAGAATAATTGTACTTTATACATAAAAGAGTAAAATAGTTTAACAACATTCTTCAACACTCTAAAAAATTTTAAATTATTACCATCAGCAGATGATGGTACGCTAACCCCACTATTCTGAGTAATTTTGCAAGAATCACGAGATCTTGTATGGTATCGAATACCATTTACAATGCAGACATCATATGGTTGAACTTTAACATCAGGTCCTATTTCTAAATAGTACAACTCATTTGTAATATCTGAATTTGTTAAATTTTTTAGCTTTATCATTTTATCTCTAAACCACGATGAAAAATCTCTCTCATAATATTGCAGAATTTGATTTGGACTTTATGTGACAGAAGTTGTAAATGTTCACTGCATAAATAAATATTTAAATTATAATTTTATAATAAAATATAAATAATAAAATTACATAATGTAAAAATTTACTTTTTATATCGGTCAACTTCTTTACAATTGTCGAGAATATACCAATGTGCTTTCTTAATTATACAAAGTCAAAGGCAATTTCTGTTGGGATTTTCGGGCCGCGAAAATCATTTTTTCGCGTCGCGCAAACCCCGAAAGCCCCTAGCCAATGGATCCGTGCAAAGAAAAAGTTTGAAAACATACGAATACAAGTTTCTACCTAGATCTACACTTAGATCTACAAAAGAAAAGTTATACCTTTGAAGCGAAGCCTTTGCCCTTGGCTTGGGACTTTCCCTTGCCTTTGGGCTTGCCCTTGCCCTTATGTTTCTGAACCATCAGAACAGTGTTGGGCTTAGCCTTCTTAAGGTTCAGCTCAGCAGTTCGCAACATACTAAGCAGCTCGGGCAGTGGCTTGTCAATCTCGTTCATATTGTAGTTTAGAACGAACTGACTATAGCTATCCGGTAAGGATTGCAAGATCAGATCAATGGCCAGCTCTTGGCCAAGTGGGAACCCTAACCTTTGTAGGTTCTCTATGTACCCAATCATTTTGAGTACATATGGGCCTACAGGAGCCTCGTCTAACATCTTGCACTGAAACAGTGCCCTTAAGATCTCAAATCTCTCATGCCTCGCTTGACCTTGATACAGTTGACGAAGATGTTCAACCATATCGTAAGCGCCCATTAACTCGTGTTGCTTCTGAAGCTCAGAGTTCATGGTCGCGAGCATTAGACAAGACACATCTAATGCGTCATCTTGATGCTTCTTGAAAGCATCTCGATCAGCTCGCAGGGCAGTGGCAGGAGGAGCCTCCGGAATGGGCTGCTCCAGAACGTACAATTTATGTTCCTGAGTGAGAACTATTCTCAGGTTCCTGTACCAGTCCAGGAAGTTTGCTCCGTTGAGCTTGTCCTTCTCGAGGATAGATCGCAGGGAGAAGGTGTTCGTATTCGACATCATGGTAATCTACAACAGAAATAATGCAGAAATAAGTATCATATTCTTAATCATTTAATTAGGCCTTTAACTAAATGATGCTCACACTGAATTCTATAATTCATGTGGGACAAGATCCACATCATACTAACTCTTGAATTAGCTTTGGCTAATACGCCCAAGACTTAGTATGATCGGTAGGTAACTAATTATCAATTACATCTCTATGCAACTCTTGTTTATAGGATAAAATCCGCATTTATATTAAAACTCGAGTTAGTTTTGGCTAATACGCCCAAGAGTTAATATAAACGTGATTTTGACTTATCTACCAACCATTGGATAATGCCTATAGTTAAACTTGATCCAATTGAGTTAACTAGTTACTCAATCTAATTGAGTTGTACTCACCCATGCGTTGATAGGTGGGACCAAAATTGTCCCTCCGTACCCTACCAAGATAGTATGTGTTGCTCTGCTTTGGCAGATTCAACAACAACATGTGATCGAGGTAGTGGTAGGTATCACGACATGGTAGGCATTACGAGTTGACGCGATTTAGATCTAATCTAAATGATGATGCGTATCATATACTCGATAGATATAATCTAATCGAAGGGTGCATCATGTGTACAACTTAGATCTAATCTAATCGTTAGGCACTAATTAATTACTTAATTAACTAGCATGCATCACATACACACAAAAGCAATTAATTAAATAATTTTGTGATTATGTCATGACCCTACTACGATCTTCTCAAGCCAATGAGAAGATCGGATAGTCAACCTAAGGTCAACAGCTTCTCAAGCACCTTCCTTTTGACCACCTTGTGTTGCTCGCGCCCTCCTCGTAACTCCGTCTCGAGTGGACCTTCCACCGCTTCAAAATTTACATTACATTTTGAAACTCGAGTTACATTTGAGTCTAAATCTAATTTACAACAAGAATAAAAGAGAAAGGCACGACGCGCAGGTCGCGAAAAAAATAAAATACAACACGCACATCACATCACGGCACGCAGGCCGTATTATGAATTACAACACAAATTATCCAATCGAATTGGGTCTTTAGGCCATGACTATCACAAAAATAATATATAATTCAAAATTATATATTTCTATAATTTTCTATAATTTTTACAATTTTTATGAGTACAATTTCCCGGCGGTTCCGTTTAGCGGTTTTCGGGCGCAATCGCGGAACGAATCCCCTTGCGAGGCCAGGGGCAACGCCCCTACCCGCGATCTAACCATCGCGAGAGTTCCATTGCGATCTAACAGCGCCTTAGCCCGCTGTCCCAAAAAGTTTTGGGGCGAAACTTGGCCGTTTTGGAAAATTCTTCTCGGTAGTCGAAGCCTACAAGTATCGAAACACTTGTGCTTCGCTTCTACGAGAAAAATACCCATAAAAACTATAAAAATCATAAATTTACAGAATATTACAGAACTGAAAAGTTTTCATAAAACACAAAATAAACTCGTATTCGTCTTCGCATGTGGCTCTGATACCACTGTTGGGATTTTCGGACCGTGAAAATCGCTTTTTCGCGTCGCGGAAACCCCGAAAGCCCCTAGCCAACGGATCCGTGCAAAGAAAAAGTTTGAAAACATATGAATACGAGTTTCTACCTAGATCTACACTTAGATCTACAAAAGAAAAGTTATACTTTTGAAGCGAAGCCCTTTGCGTTCCCGCTCGTCCAAACGGTGCCGAATCTCGAGAGTATCAAAATAGATACCCCTCTAGAAGTATCCACACGGACACGTAGGTGGAGAAAAAACCACACAAAAGGGTGTGCTAGCACCTTGTGTGGTTCGGCCAAGTTGAGGAGGAGAGGGAGAGGGAGAGCTAGAGGAAGAAGATGGAGTGAATGTGTCATGAATGAAATGAATCCAATTCATTCCCCATAAGTGGTCGGCCACAATCACAAGGTGTAACCCCCATCCTCATTAAATGTAGCCATTAAAGAGAATAGCTTTGTAACCCCCATGAGGTGGCACACTTTGATGATGTGGCACATCATCATTAGTCCTCCTAATGCCAAATCACTAATGATGTGGCAAATAGTCAAGTCAAACTTGACTCTTCCTCTTCCTCTCAAGTCAAGTCAAACTTGACCAAATCTCTCCCATGGTTGATCTAATCCAACCATTTGATTCAAGCCAACTTAATATAATGGATCTAATCCATTTAATTAAATTGATTCAATGAGTCATAATCTAAATTAGACTCATTAAACACATGAATCAACTTGAGTCTAACTCAATTAGCCCAATTAGGATTACTCTTAATCCAATTTGATTCATCAAATGAATCTAATCCTCTTGGTTCATCATATGAACCTAATCTCCATCTAATTGTCCTTAGTGTGTGACCCTATAGGTTCTTGTAACGTTGGCAATGCCCTAAATCCATTTAGGGGCATAAGTAATGAGCGGTATCTAGCAACACATCATTACTACCCAAGTTACAAGAATGTTGAGATCCAACATCAACTTGTGACTACTAATTGTGACTCCTCACAATATATGACAAGTGTCCTTCTATCCTAGACATCTAGATTGATCAATATGAGGCATAGACCATGTCATCCTCTAATCAATCTAAATCTTGAACTCCAAGTAGACTCACTAAATCAAATGAGCTCAATATCCTATATTGACTCATTTGGGCATGACCATGCACTTCGTGGTCTCACTCTATCAAGAATATCGATGTCGCTCCCGTCATATAGGAGGGATAGATCCCATCTACATCACTCACATCCCTCTGCATAATTCGTTACATACCCAGTAATCGCCTTTATAGTCCACCCAGTTACGGGTGATGTTTGACGAAACCAAAGTACATAACTCCTTATGTAGGGAACTATGGTGACTTCAGGTCTAAGGACTAGTAGTCATACTAATAGCCACATGAGAAAGTATATAACACTCATATAACGATCCATGATACTTTCTCATGGCGGGTCATTCAGTATACATTCTCTAATGCATACCCATGTGTTAACTTGATATCTCTATATCCATGACTTGTGAGATCAAGTCATCGAGTTGACCTACATGCTAGTCTTATTGCATTAACATTGTCCCTGAATGTTAATACTCGACTAGGAATGATTAAGAGTAGTGTTCCCTATATCATCTCACTATCGATTCAACCAATCGATTGATATAGGTAAGAACCTTCTACTCAAGGACGTTATTATACTTAGTTTATTTGGCACCAATACAAGTAAGTATAATAACTAAAAACCAAATGCCTTTATTTATATAGAATATGATACAACAAGTCCAAAATACAATCATCAAATGATTGGCTCTAGGGCTCTAGCTAACAATTTCAGATTATGTTGGTTGCCAAACACTCTAGTTTGTTGTGAGAAAACACTTAACTTGCATGCTACTGGTTGAACATCTTTATTTCATTCTGGCCTACTAAATCTGGTCTTAATTTGACTCATATATAAAGAATTGAAAGACACAGCCTTATTTATAATCCACCCCTCTACAATAGATCCTTCAAGTCTTGTTTCATTATAAATTTATTTTTTTATTTTGTCCAAATATTGTTCAAAGGTGTACATTTATTGTGACGAAATAGGTCCAACTAACATGGCTTCACGGGATAAATGAACTGTCAAATGAACTATAATGTCAAAAAATATTAGAGGCAATATTCATTCCATCTTACACAATATGAAGACTATTTCTGCTTCTATTTTATATAAGTCTGCTATGTGTAAATATCTTGCAGTTATATTTTGAAAAAGAATCACATAACTCAATTAGTGTGCCACATATGCCTTTTAAAAAAAATTACATACAACCACCAGAAATATTCTTTGCAACAAGACATGACAATTATGTGATTTTAGTCCATGTAACTTTTCATCATTTGAACTGTCAAATGAACTATAATGTCAAAAAATATTAGAGGCAATATTCATTCCATCTTACACACTATGAAGACTATTTCTGTTTCCATTTTATATAAGTCTTCTATGTGTAAATATCTTGCAGTTATATTTTGAAAAAGAATCACATAACTCAATTAGTGTGTCACATGTCTTTTAAAAAAAATTTTACATACAACCACCAGAAATATTCTTTGCAACAAGACATGACAATTATGTGATTTTAGTCCATGTAACTTTTCATCATTTGCATTCACATTTCTAGATATATTAGTAGTATATCCATTATGAAACTTTACAGATTTTAAAAATTGACAACATTTACGCCTTTATTCTAATGTCAATGTGTAACTTGCATATGATTTACTAAATTTGTTTCTTACTCTCTTTAAATGCAATTCACTTCTAATCCTCATATCCTACAAGTCTAACCGTACTTTAAATGTATCCTTTGACTTTTCATCTATATTTAATAATGTGTCAACCCAAGCATCATATATGTTTTTTTTTCAATATGTGTCACATCTAAATTATATGTCAACTTTAAATCTGGTCAATACTTTAACTCAAAAATATAAACTTTTTTACTCAATTTAATTTATATCATCCAAAGATCAATACTATTTTTTACTAGAATGCTTATTGAATGTCACATGGGGTAATACATCTAACTTTGCTAAAATCTCATAATCACAAAATCTTCGTGGTGGTCATTCTTATTCAATCTTTCCATTGAAATTCTTATTTCTATGCCATGGATGTTGCAAATTCAAGAATCGACGGTGGCATGTGTAGTATATTTTACTCCGTAATCTTTGAGATTTAGTTTTAGTTACACATACTATAGGATCGGTGAGCACGTGAGAGGAGGAGGAGGAGGAGGGGGGGGGGGAGGGTGAATCACGTATATTTTAAAAATAGCCCTTTTTTAAAACTTCAGAAAAAGTGTAGTGAAAAAGCTAAATACAAGTGAAAAACACAAGACTCAGTCGGTTAATTGATTCGAAGTCTTTAGTGACTCTTACTCCAAGACCCACGATCCCTCTGATCGTGTCAATGGAAAATCCACTAGAATCCTTTTTTGGAACCGTCGGAAGAGTGAATCGAGTACAAGAATGAAGAGAAGTGTAACAACCCTACACTTCCCCTATATAGCCATTAAAATAAAATAAATAAAATTTGTTACCCAATATGAAAAGAAGAACCTAAAGTGAGCTCAAGTGTTGGGCAGAGCGGCGTCGTAGTAGGATTATAGTGCAGTAGATGTCTTGAGAGCAATAGAGATTAAGCATAGAAGTTGTGTTCAATGCATTGTTCGACAACTTTTTTCATAGATCATCTGACAAGCCTCCTTCCCTTGGAGGCGCCTCCGGTAGATCTAATCCTTACCAAAGACAGCGACTCTTATTCGCGCGGAGGTGCCTCTTTCTCACTAGAGACTTCTCGGTTCACTGAGGCTTTATCCTTCACGACCACAACCCTTATCCACGCAGGGAGGCACCTCCATTCACCTAAGGCGCCTCCATGCCTTCTGCAACTGAGGCACCTCCTTACCAATGAGGAGCCTCCGCACCTCCAGCATAGAGGTTTCGGCCAACTTCTCCGAGGCTCTGCCAATCCAACAAAAGCACCTATGGTGAACAATATCTGAGGTTCCTTTTTCTTCTAACTCCTACAGAGACATGTTAGTGCATAGAAAAAAAATAATAGAACCTGCAAAATAGACTTAGCCCAATTTATAAGCATTATTAATTATATCATGTCCTTCAGACCAAGATCAAGTTTTAGTCTCAGTTTAGACTTCCAAAATTGATTTAAGTTGGACCAGTGCCTAAAGTCCCTAATTGGAACTCGTCCTCACTAGATCACTTTCCTCTAGTGACTTACCTTACTTACCATACAAAATCACTTGATTCTCTTTAACCCACTAGGTTTTTCTGCCAATTGTCAGGTCCACATATCTAACTGGACTTTGGTCAACTATCAGGTCCCGCAGACTCATCTAGACTTCCTACTATATATCATGTCCTCCAGACCTATATGGGCTTTCCACTAGCTATCAGGTCCAACAAACCTAGCTGGATTTCAGCCTGGTGTCAGATCCTCTAGACTCATCAAGTCCTACATACTTGGTAACAGGGTTAGATAATATAACATCTAACTTTAATCTATTAGTCATTCATCAAAACCTAAGTTTGATCATTGGTGCTAATTGCACTAACACATACTAGACAAACTTTATAACCCTTTGTGCTCCATCTAGATATCATTCCATATACTAGAAAGTCATGCATGATCTACATTACAACAACATATAATTGAAATACTTATTCAGTCGATACATCAAATGCTTCCACTCCATCATCCCATAGCTCATTTAGTTCATTAATCAAAGGTAGTAAGCATACATCTATCTCTTTCCCAGGTGATTTAGGCCTAGGAATTAAAAAAACATAATCAAATATGATGACTTCATCATTTTCCATGGTGGTAAATTATTATTCACAAGTATAACAGACCACATGCTATAAGCATTTGACATGTTTTTGTATGTACCAAAGTTAGTTTCAATGTTGATCAACCAAGTCAAGTTATGTCTTATGTGTTTGATGAATTGTGTCTAAGTGTGCAGGAATTTAGGAACACATGAGTTGAGTAGAAGATGCAGCGAGAGAGAAGGATAGCACGGGAATGGAGCTGACGAGCTAAGTGTTGGATCGAAAGCGCTAGAGGGGGGTGAATAGCGCTCGTGGCTTTCACGCGTTTCGGATTCGGAGAACGAATGAGTAATAAGCAGTGGAATTAAAAGAAAAGCAATCGTGAACATAAGTTATTTACTTGGTTCGGAGCCTAGGGCGACTCCTACTCCAAGGCCCACTCTCGTTGAACGTTTACGTTGGGCAACAACTATAATAACGTTTAAAGATTACAACTTTAAATTACAATATGCTGAATAAAGAATACCAACAAAAAAGAAGAAGAACGTTAGCCGTCAGTTGTCGGAGTAGTAGGGCATTGTTTGAGTGTTCGGAGCAGCGTACACGTGCACAGTTGGTTCTGTTCGAGATTGATGATTAGGCTGCTTCCCGAGACTCCTTTTTATAGGCTCTGTAAGACTAATCCAGATCCCCAAGTCTCGGGATCATGTTTGACCCGAGGTGGATCGGTCGACCGATCCCCGGTTCGGTCGACTGATCAGGCGATCTCCTCCTATCTGATCCGCCCGATCCGTTTACTCCGCTTCGATATGGTTAAGTCTTATCCCCGGTTCGGTTGATCGAAAATCCGGTTCGGTCGACCGATCCCCTACTCGAGCCCGGTCTACTCGCTGGAAGTCTGATCAACTGCTTTGGGGGCTCGGTCGACCGATAACCCGGTTCGATCGACCGATCCCGGTCAATTCTAACCCTGCACAAAAATTGTTAGAAATGTTCTCCTGCAAAACAGAGTTAGAATATAGCAGATAGTATATAAGTAAATAAATTAACAGTCTTCGGACTATCCAGTTCTGACTTCGAATTTTTGACCGGAAGCCCTAGGTCGAACCGACACCTACTGTTCCCTCTTCCAGGGAACGCGTCCTCACCTACTCCACTCAGGAGAAGTTACCGTTTGCCAGTTCGGTCCTCCAGACTGACTGGACTTTTGCTCAGCGCTCAAATCTTCCGGTCTTCATGTTGGACGCCCGCTCCATGACTCGTCCAGACTTCCACCTGGTTCGCGACACTAGGATTTCCACCTAGAGTTACCGCCCCTTAGGATTTCTACCCGAAGACTCCGACCTGCCAAGACTTTCCGCCTAGGGTTAACACCCCCTATGACCTAGGGTTACCGCCCCTTAGGGTTTTCCACCTGCCTAACCGTAGCTAGGACTTTTGCCTAAGTATACTTAGGACTTTCCTGAAAAACTCAATCAACATATTAGATAACAACACACCTTAACTTTGAATCCTTTTGCCATTATCAAAACTCTGGTTCGATCGTCGGATACTTCCCGCATCAACAATCTCCCCCCTTTTGATTATGGCAACAAAAATTCAAAGTTAAGTACAATAATGTTATAAAGAATTTTCAAAGAATAATACAAGCACGATAGTATATTTTAAGTACAGTAAGTGAAGAACTCCCCCTTAATAAAAAATCCTCTTTAATTTTTTTTGAATTTTCTTATACTCTCCCCCTTTGCCATATCAAAATTTTCCTTATACTCTCTTTAGGTACAGTAAGTGACTATTGACTTTAGCTCAAAAGACATTAGTACAACTTAGTTTTTTTTTAAAAAAAAAATTAGACTTAGAAAATTTTAGTTTGTCACAAAATCCTCTTAGCTGATACTTAAGGAAAACAAATATGTAAAATATTAAAACACTTAGCTTTTGGTAGATAAAGTTTCCTTGTAACACTTTTTAGCTAAGTGAAAGAGTTTTATTATAAGTTTAAGAAGACTTTTGAAAAATACTTAGCCAAAGTTTGAAAATTTTTTTTGCAAGAATATTTAGCTAAGGAAAGTTTTATTTTGAAAAGTAATTTAGCTAAAAAGTTTGAAAAACATAGATGAGTTTTAACAGAAAAAAAATTTGATTTAAAGCTCCTTGATTTAAATAATTTTAGCTAAGGCTACTCCCACATAGAAACATCAAGGATTCCTATAGTCCAAGCATAAGTAATTTTAATTCCTTAGTCGCATGTCTAACCATTTGCTACTAGCTGTTCACCTAGAGGGTAACAGTTTTCACTTGGTTAGTCAAGTTAAGTTAGTGATCCAATTAGATTGACTATGACAGGATTACTTAACTTGATTAATGTATTTTGGGTATTTAACGCTCAGACTTATATCGATGCACTGACATAAACATTCTTAAGTCCATGCAGTACCCTATGCATCTCACATCGTTCTAAGTAGTTTCAAATACAAGTAAGTTAGTCCTAGTGTGCTTGTAAGATGCTCTGGCTGAAACTAGGGGTACATGATTTCTAGGGGGTAAAATCCTAGGCTAAACCAGATTTAAAAGACTAACAAAATTTGGAATTTTGAAAAATCTTTTTCTTAAGATTTTAAAACAAAAAAAATATTGTGAAAGATGAGTTCTATTCTACTAAGCACATCCCTATTTGTCTTTTAAGTGAACTGAACTCAAGTCCAGGTAAGAGCTTTGTGAATATGTCAGCTAGGTTTGATTTTGACTCAACATAGTTAAGTACAATATCACCCTTAGCTACGTGATCCCTTACAAAGTGGTGCTTTACTTCTATATGTTTAGTCCTTGAGTGGTGAATTGAGTTTTTTGTTAGATTAATTGAACTTATATTATCAATTGAAATTTTTGTTTTATGATATTCTAGTTGATAGTCTTTAAGGGTATGCATCATCCATAACAATTGAGATGTGCATTCACCTAGGACTATATATTCAGCTTCAGTGGTAGATAAAGCAACACAATGTTGTTTTATACTTGACCAACTTACTATGCACTGACCTAGAAATTGACAGCTACCACTTGTGCTTTTTCTATCTAACTTACACCAGGCATAGTCTAAGTCAGAGTAATCAGTTAGGTCAAGGGTGCAAGATCTAGGGTACCATAGTCCTACATTTAGGGTTCCCTTAATATGCCTAAGGATTCTTTTGACAAAGGTTAAGTGAGACTCTTTGCACAAGATTGGTATCTTGCACACATACCTACTGCGAAAAGAATGTCTGGTTGGCTCGTAGTTAGGTACAGTAGACTCCCTATCGCACTTCGATAGTATTTCAAGTCTACTGGTTTACCTTCTAAGTCTGAGTCAATTTTAATATAAGTAGTCATTGGTGTATTAATATTTTTTGAGTTTTCCATTCCAAATTTTCTAACTAATTCCTTAGCATATTTAGTTTGATAAATATAAATTTCATCTTTGGTTTGTTTAATTTGTAAACCTAGAAAGAAGTTAAGTTCACCAACTAGACTCATTTCAAACTCATTTTCCATTAATTTTGTAAATTCTTTTAGAAATTTAGAATTAGTTGAGCCAAATATTATATCATCTACGTAAATTTGGGCTATAAAAATATCTTTTTCAAAGATTTTTACAAAAAGGGTTGGATCTATTTGACCTTGGTTGAACCCTTTTGATATTAGATAATTAGACAGATGTTCATACCAAACCCTAGGTGCTTGTTTTAGTCCATATAGGGCCTTTTTTAGTTTAAAGACATGATTTGGTTGTTCTAAGTCTTTAAATCCTGGGGGTCGACCTATATATACCTCTTCTTTAATGAATCCGTTTAAAAATACGGATTTTACATCCATTTGATATAGCTTGAATCCCTTGTGTGCTACATAGGCCAGCAACATCCTAATGGATTCAAGTCTGGCTACTGGGGCATAAGTCTCATCATAGGCTAACCCTTCTAATTGATTGAACCATTTAGCTACTAACCTATCTTTGTTTCTAATTATTTCGCCTTGATCATTTAATTTGTTTCTAAAAACCCATTTAGTATCAATTATGGTTTTGTTAATGGGTTTAAGTACTAATTCCCAAACCTGAATTCTTTCAAATTGGGTCAACTCTTCTTGCATTGCTAAGGTCCAATTTGGGTCTGGTAGGGCTTCATCTATAGTTTTGGGTTCAATTTTGGAAATAAGGGTTATTTGGCTTAGGTTCCTATAAGAGGACCTAGTTCTGACTCCTAGAGTTGGATCACCCAAAATTTGGTCAGATGGGTGATTGGTGCTTGTTCTTGTTGGTATTATACTTGGGTTAGTAATTGGTTCTTCAGATTCATTAAGTTCAGGTTGAATTTCGTCATCATCTTCTGTATTTCTTGAGTTAACATTTTCTATATTATTATTTTCCTTTATTATATTGGATGATTTATTTTCTTCATCAAATATTACATTTGTTGTTTCTTCAACTTTTAAGGTATTTTTGTTGTAAACTCTATATGCTCTACTAGTTGTTGAGTACCCTAAAAATATTCCTGGGTTTGTTTTTGATGAAAATTTCCCTAAGTAGTCTTTAGTGTTTAAAATAAATACTTTGCACCCAAACACTTTTAAATAGTTTAAATTAGGAATTTTATTATAGTATATTTCATAGGGTGTTTTATTCTGAAATTTGTTAATTAACATCTTATTTTGTATATAACAGGCTGTATTTATTACTTCAGCCCAGAATTGATTAGATAACTTGTATTCGTTTAACATGGTCCTAGCGGCTTCTTGTAGGGTTCTATTTTTACGTTCTACTAGACCATTTTGTTGGGGGGTCCTAGGGCAAGAATATTCATGCTTATATCCATTAAGTTCACAAAATTCAATAAAGTTATGATTTTCAAATTCTCCCCCATGGTCACTTCTAATTCTTTTTATCTGAGTATCTTTTTTATTTTCTATTAATTTACAAAGGATTTTAAATACTTCAAAGGTTTCATCTTTAGTTTTTAAAAATTTTACCCAAGTAAATCTTGAGTAGTCATCGATTATCACTAAGCAATATTGATTTTTACTTAGTGAGTTGGCTCCATGTGAATCAAACAAGTCTAGATGAAGGAGCTCAAGTATTGAAGTTGTTCTGTTTAGGTTGGTTAACTTGTGATTTGACTTGATTTGTTTACCTTGTTGACAGGCATCACAAGTTAAATTTTCAATAAATTTTAATTTGGGCAGACCTCTAACTAGACCGTTTTGACTCATTTTTTAGATGAGTCTAGTATGAATGTGACCCAGTCTCCTGTGTCAAGGCATTAATCCTAAGAAAGGGAGACACATGCCTAGGAAGGGTAAATCTAGGAATGTCCAAGGTAGACATGTTGACTCTAGGTTTAGGAACCTAGAAAAGGAAAATCAAGCTTTAAAGGCAAAGCTTGATAAGTTAGAAAAATTTCTTAAGAGATTCAATGTTGGATCTAAGGGATTAGGTATGATGTTGGATAGTCAAAGACCCAACAATGATAGATCGGGTGTGGGATACCGATCTAGTTCCTCCAAGGCCAAGGAGAAATCATATGTTAGGGTGGCAAATGATAAGGGCATGCAAGAGAGAGTCATCCAAGGCCAACAAGAAGAAATATACTAGAGTTGTATATAATTATGGAAAGCATGAAGTGTGCAAGGTCAAGAAGATGAGGAAATCTTCTAAGGGACATCATTATGGTTTAGCCACAATGGATGAGTCACCTAGGGAGGTGGCTAAGGTTAAGAGCTCTAGGGGGAGCTCAAAGAGTCAATTTGGGACCCATGGCCAATAGATCTCAAGTGGGTATTACTTGGGAGTCTAGAAAAGTCATGGAATATGCCTAAGTGGTTTTGGAGACAGACTTGAGTCTCAAACTTAGGGAATTGACACACATGGGATGTATTTCATGCATGAAATATGACATTGAGATTATATTGCATGATAATTGATTTTGGATGTATAGATGCCATATAAACCAATGTAAGGGATGCATTATGGTTTAGTATGGGAAAATACATCAATAGGAAGCCAAAACTAGGACTTTAGGTCAAGCTTCAATTGAACTATTTAGATAGTTTTGGGTTTTGTATCATTCTTGGGATCCGAGATATGTACATTTTTAAATATATTTTTTCCAAGTAGACACAGGTAAAACAGAGCTCTCCATAAAATTTGAGGATTTTTGGATATCTATGGAATTATTGGGGCATTTCTGAAATCAGATTTAAAATGTAGTTTGGGCTGGAAAAGGGTACCAATCGACTGGTGCAGTTACCAGTCGACTGATAACAGTACTTTTCGACCAAAGAATGCTTTTGTGAGGTTGTATCGAAGAGGGCAGTCGATTGATGTTGGAGGCAGTCGACTGATACTAGGCTGATATTATTTTTCAGCATTTGTTTTGACCAGGTTAGCTTGTTTAGGTGTATTAGATCTATAGGAGATACATACATTAGTTTAGGGTCAGTTTGATGATCAAGTTTTTGACAATTGGGATATTTTTAGAAGCTTTTTAATGTTAGGCAAAAGGGAATAAGTAAGGTTTAGTTGGGAAATCCTTAAGTACCTTTGTGTAGGGGAGAGCATTGTGATAGGTTCTTAAATATCCTTGTGGTAAAATTCCTAGCTCAATGGGGATCTTAGGTGTAGGGGGAGCCTTGTGATAGGTTCCAATAGATGGTGTATATTGTTATGGAGGTGTAAGTCCAAGTTGTGTAGCTTTGACAACGTAAGTCCATTTAAAATCTCTTTAATTCTAGAATGTAGAATAAATACCTTTAATCCTTGCTCAAACTTGATATTGTTGAGTTGAGTTTGGAGAAGGTCGCTTCTTACTAATTTCGCTTCCGATGTCCCTTCATAAAGCTCCACTAGCTTTTCCCATAATTCCTTGGTGCTTGAGTAGTTTCCGACCCTTGCTACTTTTTGTTGGGGAAGGACATTTAGTAGATGATGTATTACTTTTGAATTTGCTAAATGCTCCTCCCTTTGCTTCTTGCTCCATCTTATTTTCTCTAGTATCTCATTGTTTTGAACCTAGGTATTTCGAAACCATTTTCCATTATTAGCATAACATCAAAATCAGTTTCGAAAAATACCTCCATTCTCTTTTCCCACCAAGAAAAATCTCCTTCGAATTTAGGTGGATGGATGCTTGAACCTGCCATTTTGATGAAGTGTTCTTCTTGCCGATTAGCCCGTTGAAGGGTGTCCTCGCTCTATAAGTCCAAGTGTGTAGCCTTGGCAACGTATGTCCATTCGTCGATGTAAGTCCAAGTGTGTAGCCTTGACAATGTAAGTTCATTCTGCGATGTAAGTCCAAGTGTGTAGCCTTGGCAACATAAGTCCATTCGGCGGTCTAAGTACTAGTGTATAGCCTTGGCAACATAAGTCCATTCGGTGGTATAAGTCCAAGTGTGTGGCCTTGGTAATGTAAGTCTATTCGGCGGTGTAAGTCCAAGTTGTGTAGCCTTCGCAATGTAAGTCCATTCAGTGGTGTAAGTCCAAGTGTGTAACCTTGGCAACATAAGTCCATTCGGTGGTGTAAGTCCAAATGTATAGTCTTTGCAACATAAGTCCATTTGTTATTAGCATTGTTATTTGTTATTTATTTTTCCTAACTTAAATGTATTGTCAAATATCAAAAAGGGAAAGATTATTGGAGCAATCCCGACGGTCCGGTGTGACCATGTGTTTTGATGTTTGGTCAAAGGATTTAAGTTAAGTTCACTCTTGTATTTGATATGTGTATGTGAGTGTGAAAGTTTGCAAGATACATATATGACTCAGCTTGATGGCTTCAAGTCCAATGAAGGATGGAGCATCCGAGGAACCGTGGATAAGGCAGCAAGGACAAGGATTGAGGGAAGCGACTTCAAGGCATACGCGAAGAATGACATTAGAGACAAGCCATGGGCTTGAATGCATCTGAGGGATGAGAGCCAAAGGAAGTAGGTTTTGAAGGTAAGAGGTCAAACATGTGAAGAAGAGTCAAGTGAGTCATGAGGGTTCGAGTGTGAGAGATATGTACTCAGGAAGGGAAATCCTAAGTTTAGGGTTGTATCAGTCGACTGGTACTAGGACCAATCGACTGTGAGTGAGCACAGAGAGTTTCTATACCCGAACGACTGGGACCAGTTGACTAGTGCAAGGACCAGTCGACTGGTAAAGAGTCGTTGGCTAGGCACCAGTCGACTGGTGCAAGGACCAGTCGACTGGTAACAGTAAACAACCTTGCTATTTCTTCCCAAGCTCTATAAGATGGAGCTTAGGATGGCTGGCCAAGATGACAAAATTAGATTTGGTTAAAGCCTAATTAGTAGTCAACTAGTTTTCAAGTGCTTGTATAATCCAAGAGGTTTTGGTAAGTGTTACGGTGACTTTTCTCCACCCACAAGGAGACTTGAGATAGCCAGAGTTTGCCAGGGGCTAATCCACTGAAGGATTGAGGTATCGTCCACCTTACGAACAGCTGTAGAGTAGGAGCCCCAATCTTTGAACCACATTAAAGGAAACATGTTAGCGGTTTGTTTGTTCATTCTCTTATTATCTTTAGCTTTCTTGCTTATATTAGTTTGTATTTCCGCTGTGCAAACTAATATTGTAGGAGAAGTTATTGAATTGGGGGCAATGCCAATTCAAACACCCTTCTAGCCGGCCACAAGATCCCTAATATATTATAGCCAGTTGACTGGTACTGTAGCCAGTCGACTGGTACTATAGTCAATTGACTAGTACACTATAGCAGCCGACTGGTAAATATCTGTTGGCAGAATTGCCAATTCTGTGGAGTGTTGTTGGCCAGTACCAGTTGATTGATGCAAGGACCAGCTGACTGGTAATGGTAAAATCAGCTTGCTAATTTCCCCAAGCTTTATATAATGGAGCTTGGGGTGGCTAATCTTGGTGACGAAATTAGAGATGGTTAAGTCTTAATTAGAGTCTCCCAAGCTCTTAAGTGCAACCCAAGTGTGATCGAGTTTGTGGCAAGGTTTCTCCACCGAGAATGAGGATTGTGCTAGCCGAAGTTTGTCGTGTAATCATCAATCGACGGATAGGGATCGTCCATCTTATGGACAGCTATAGAGTAGGCGCATCATCTCCGAACTACATTAAACGAAATGTGTCATTAGGTTTTGTTCTTCTTGTTTATTCTCTTCTAAGGTTAGCTTTCATTTTATACTTGTTATTTAGTATTTTTGTTGTGCTAACAAGTATAGGAAGCGAACGTAGAGGGTGATCGTCTATTCACTCTCCTCTAACTGGTGTCAAAGGTCCCAACAATATCTTTTGTTGTATATTTTGCAATTAACAACCGCTTAAGTCTAGGTTCAAAGGAAAATATAGAAGAATTTTTTTAGCATTCTTTTTCATATTCATCCCATCATATCTGTATCTGTGTTGTACACTGGACATGCATCTTTATTCTCGTGCTCATCCCAAAATAATATACAATCATTCTTACATACATATATCTTCTCATATGTCAATCCTAACTCTTTTAATATTTTTTTGCTTCATAATGAGAGCTTGAAATTACATTCAATGTAGGAAATACCTTTTGCAAAACTAAAGTACCTTATCAAACAATTTATTGCTTCAACCATTTAACACCTTCACATGTATTAACTTGACTAAAAAATTGAATATAGAAAAATTAGTATAAGTGTGCTTCAATTCTTTTCGTGCTTCTTCAAACATTAAGGTATAACTTCCTTTAATATCATGTGCATTCATGTTTTCATTAATATCATCTAATTGAGACTCACTTTTCATTAATATCATCTAATTGAGACTCACTGGTGTTGATATTTTCTGCATTTCTTAAATTAGTAAACATGTCTTGAAAATCATCTTCTTCAAAATCACAATCATGTTCCTCTTCATTGATAATATTTATATTAATAGATGATGTAGAAGCTTCTCCATGAAAATTCCAGACATTATATAATTTGTCAAATCCCTACCTATAAAGAAGTCTTCGAACATAATCTAAATCATATTTAAATAAATTGTCACACCTTTGACATGGACAACAAATTTTTGATAAATTCAAATTAAATTTATCATATAATTCTTGTTGACCTTTAAAAATGAATTTAACCTATTTATATATTCATATTTATAAAACTTGATTAAGCATATAAAACTTGATTATCCAACTTTTATTCATATTTATAAAACTTTATTAAGCATATAAAAAAAATATATTATTTAATAAATAACTCTTATAAATAAGTTTTATGATAACTTTCAATGAAATTAATTAAGCAACTTAAATAACTTAAATTAATTAATCACATTGAAATAACAAAAAAAAATATTATCTAAACATCAAAATAACCCTAAAATTATCATCTAAGGATCAAAATAATAAAAAAAAGTATCATCAAAGCATTAAAATAACCCTAAAATCATCATCTAAATATCAAAATAGACTAAAATTATCATCTAAATATCAAAATAATCCTAAAATTATGATTAAAAATATTAGATAAAGAGCTTTTATATCGAGGAGAAAAGATTCAGAGGAACGGTCGAAATAGGAAGAAGAGATAGCGTCGGGTCGGAGTGACGACGTAGGAGAAAGATTAATCACTATGAAGAATCGTTTGAGAAAGAGCAATATCGGAGCAGGAGAAGAAATCGTCTAAGGAGAGGAAGAGTCACTAGAGGAGAAGAAGAATCACCGGAGTTGAAAAAACCCTAAATTTGCCTCGACAGGGTTTTTTTTTTTTTTTTACATATTTTAGCAATGATTTAATTACATTCATTGCTAAAATATATAAAGATTAGCGATAATTTATTCATGATTCATCTCTCTCTCTCTCTCTCTCTCTCTATATATATATATATATATATATATATATTACTGCATCTTGGGGTGCTTATCTTGGAGCCAATTCTAGAGAAGATGCCCTAATAAATTATTAGTGATGAATTATTAAAAGTTGTTGCTAATATTTTACTTATGGGCGATGATCAATTATTTCATCACTAATGTTATATATATAAATCAGTGCCAAGATGATACTGGTCTTTTGAAACCAACACTAGATTAAAAAAAACATCACCACCTAGTGTTGGTGCTGATCTTTAAAGACCAGTACCACCTAGTGTTGTTGCTGGTCTTTAAAAACCAGTATTCCCTCGGGGCGGTGCGGTAATTGAGGCATGAGATGTTGTCGCTGTAAAAAATAAGAGAAGGGAAAAATTAGCCATATTATTGAATCCAAATTAAATTGAGAAATAAAGAGTATAAGGCCTTATATAGTTAATTACAAGAAAAAATCTAAACCATAAACTGAAAAGGTAAAAGACTATATCTAAATCCTAAACTGAAAATGTAAAACACCAAATTGCCCTCAAGGCTATAACAAATAATTTTAATAGATTATATAATCTAACATCCCCCCTCAAACTCACGATGCTACAACCAGAAGCATTGAGAGTTTGTCAAATAAAAATCGGAAGTGCGAAGTGGAATGAGCCTTGGTAAACATATTAGCAATCTACAGCTTTGAAGAAACAAAAGGCAATGTGATGGTGCCAATCTGAAGATGGTGATGAGTAATATGACAATCAATTTCAATATGTTTCGTTCGCTCATGAAAAACTGAATTGCGCGTAATTTGAATATCACTCTGATTATCACAATATAACGGAGTAGGTTGATGAAGAGAGATACTCATATCCGCAAGTAACCAACGCAACCAAACTATTGTTAGGACCAAAAGTAGCTAGAGGGGGGGGGGGGTGAATAGCTCGTCGCGCTTCGCTCGTTGCTCGGCGTTGCTTGTTCCTTCAAAGATGTGCAGCGGAAAATACAGAAACAAACACACAACGCTAACACGGTTGGTTTTACTTGGTATCCACCTCACAAGAGGTGACTAATCCAAGGATCCACACCAACACACACACCCTCCACTAAATAAAACTCTCCTTTGTGGTAACTACCAAGGGCGGAGAATCCCTACAATACTCAATACAAGAAGAGAGGGAAAGGATACAAGAAATACAAGCTTACAAGCTTACAATGAGTACAAAACCCTAACCCTAGCTTCTCTTCTTGGCTTTGATTCGCCTCTTGACTTGGAGAGCTTCCAAGATCCTTCAAGAACTGGCGATCTGAGCTTTGTGAGCGCTGTAGAGGAGTTGGCGAGAGCTCTGGAGTGAATCGGAGAAGTTCTATTGCAGCCATCGAACGCCTGCAGCTATAAACGACGCCAACGGTCGGATCCCGATCGATTCGAATGTTCCCAATCGATCGGGGAGGCTTTGGATCGATCCACGGATCGATCCAGAGCGCCTCTGTGCTCTGGAAACGCGCCTGGATCGATCCACGGATCGATCCAGCGCTTATCGCGCGAAGCAGCCGCGTCCCAATCGATCCAGAAGCTCTCTGTTCGCTGGGACAGGTCTGGATCGATCCACTGATCGATCCAGCACTTGATTTTTGTCCAAAACCAAGTCCCAAACCTCCCAAACCAACATCCGGTCAACCTTGACATGTTGGTATGTCATGCCTAGCATCTAGTCACTCCCTTGACCTGCTAGGACTCCCTTACCAAGTGTCCGGTCAATCCCTTTGACCCACTTGGACTTTTCTCTGTGCCAAGTATCCGGTCAATCCCTTTGACCTACTTGGACTTTTCTTTCATGCCAAGTATCCAGTCAATCCTTTGACCTACTTGGACTTCCCAGCACCAGATGTCCGATCATCCTTGATCCATCTGGATTTTCCCTTGCCTGGCTTCACTCACCAGGGCTTTCACCTAGCTTCACTCACTAGGGTTTTCCATCTGCCTAGCTTCACTCACTAGGACTTTCACCTGGCTTCACTCACCAGGATTTCCATCTGCCTAGCTTCACTCACTAGGACTTTCACCGGCTTCACTCACCAGGATTTCTCATCCGCCTAGCTTCACTCACTAGGACTTTCACCTGGCTTCACTCACTGGGACTTTTCTGCTGCCTGGCTTCACTCACCAGGACTTTCATTTTGCCTAACATCCCAGTTAGGACTTCCCAGTCAAGTATCCATCAACCTTGACCTACTTGACTCTTCTTCAATCAATATTTTATTGTCAAACATCTAAACCCAAACCAAGACTCAAGCTTAGTCAACCAGGTCAACCTTGACCTGAGGGATATTGCACCAACAATCTCCCCCTTTTTGATGTTTGACAATACCACAATAACACTTACAATCCCATATGTAAGTTAGGCTAATCCCATAGCCTCCTTCTTCATGCCACTAGGTAATGAAAGCATAAATTAAGCTCTTCATTCTCCCCCAAAGAGGGCAAACTCCCTCTAGGTAATGAAAGCCTAACTTACTCCCTTTCACGAGTCCTTTCATTCTCCCCCTATGACCTTCCCATAGATAATGAAAGCCTAAACTTAACCATACATTCTCCCCCTATTGGCACACATCAACCCATCGTTGGACACACATCAACCTATGCTCTAATTCTGGGCACACTTCAATAAATCCATTTGTTGAAGACTCTCCCCCTGAAGAGTTGCGCATCGTTGTTCACAACATCACTCGTTGTGATCAACACGATAATGAAGGTCCCATACCCTTCATTTATCCTTAACTTCTCCCTCAATGTAGACAACTACTCAACCTTGAGCATTATCTACCACTTGAGTGTCCACTTGAAATAATGAGGATATCCACTCCCCATTTCTCCCCATTTCAAGTTTAAATGCTCAACCTTGAGCAAGTTCACAACAGAAGGTTAACCACCTTCCAAGGTTCATGAAAAATAATTTTCATGTCTTTAAAGAGTCCCTCCCCCTAAAGACATGGTGGTAACTTCTGTCATTGCACCAACAATGACTTGGAATCCCTAAAACATTAGGAAACCCAAATTTTGAAGTTTTGAGGTTCAAATATTCAAAATTTGAAACAACCTCAACCTAAACTTCTACTTAGTCTTCCTTAACCAATCCATCCTTGTTTTCAACATGAAAACACCCTTTGTATGTATACAAATGTATTTAAGGGGTTTGGAATGGTTACCTAGACTCAAAGAGGTTCAAAGATGCTGAAATCAAGCCTTCCCAGCCAAAATCAGCAACTTGGATCGATTGGAGTTGGGTTCCAATCGATTGAACCTTGTTGAATCGATCCACTGATCGATTCAGACTCCCTGGATCGATCGGCTGATCGATCCAGCGAGCTTTTGCTCGTGGGAATTGCCGTTTGAATCGATCCATGGATCGATTCAGGAACTCCAATCGATCCATGGATCGATCGGAGCTCTGATAGTTGCTGAAATTCCATTTCAGTCAACTTCAGAAACCCCTAGAAAATTCTACAAAAATTCAAAAATTATGAAATTTCGTGTAGACATTATTTAGGGCATACTTAATCATGGAAAAATAGTTTTCTATGAAAATACATCATATTTTCAAAGATTGAAACAAACTTGAAAACTGCAAAAACTTTAGTGTTTTTCTTCAAGTTTGTGTCTAACTATTCAATGGTGATTACCATCAAAAGATAGCCTTCACCAAGGTTTTCCAAAAACATTTTAAAAACATTTTCAAAACCAATATCCCATCATGTTCCTTGGGCATAATGCACATGACTTGTACATTAGCTTTCCCAATGATGGGAAAACACATAACTATGTGTTTTGATGAACCTAAAACTCAAAAGAATGCACTAAAACAACATCTTGAGTTTTGTTCATCTTCCTAACATCTCACTTGTATCTATTGTGGACAAAACACATACAAGTCACCTTAGAGGTCTTTGTGAGATGTAAAATTTGATTTTGCCCTAATCTAGGGATCATGCATATCTATCTAGGCATTTTAGAGATATTAGACATCCACCCAGGATGTCACTTGTTAATAAGTGTCGTTAAATGCCATTTGTCCTTAATTACAAGGAATTAAACTTAATGCATGATTATGTTATGGCATACATCAAAAGAAAATAATTTTCAAAAAAAAATATCCTATTACTACATGATGTATGAATGTCATGACATGGTATTTTTGGATTTTTCATAATAAAACATGAATGCAAAAATAGACATCATGTCATGGCATATGATGGGCAAACAATCATGGCAAGGTTTAGCATAAATAAAATATACCTAGATTAACTATCTAAGTATCCTTAAAGTCTTAGCTAAACTTACAACTTAAACCTAGATTGCCCTAAAGTGCTTCAAGAGAGTGCCAAAACCTAAATTGGCATTTCTAATTTCCTTGATTTAATGTATGCCAATTGAAAGTAAACATGTCCTCAAATGTTGGCATATTCCATTTTTCCTCAAGAGTAGCACTTTTAAATTTAAGGCTTAGTTTGCCTTTAATTTCCTAAGAACATACCAAAATCCCAACTTGGTAGTTCTTGTGTTTTCTCAAATTTGTGCCACTTTAAAATAAAATCAATACTTCTCCAATTTGGCACATTTTACTCTTTCAAGGAGTAAATAAAAGGTCCATTTCATTTTCAAAGGTTAACTAAAACCTTGAAGATGCTCCTTGAGTGTCAATTTCCTCAAAGTTGGGTTAACTACCCTTCTAATCGGAGTTGACACTCTCTAACCCATCTATGGGGTAGAGAAGATGCTCCTAGGAACCCAACACCTATTGGTGCTCCTTGGATGCTCTAGGTACTCACTAGGGATAACTTCCCTAGATACCTTCCTAGTGACCTTGTTGGACTTCTTAGAAGCCTTGGTCACATTTTCTAGGTCAACTCTAGGGATAACCTCCCTTGTGACCTTGTTTGTGACTTTCTTAGACTTCTTAGAAGTCTTAGTCACATTTATTGCAAAAATACTCTTAGGGATGACTTCCCTAGTATTCTTGGCTTGACCACTAGACCTAGGGTTTGTTCCATAACTATATGGAACTCTATGGTAAGAGGGCACATCCTTCTTAGCCTTTGGTTTGTATCCCAAACCTCTATGGCCATTGGATGACTTTTGTACCCTAAACCTAGGTTATGCTCATTTTGCCCTAATAGGATATTTTCCATCCTTTTTAGGGTCTTTTCCATTTTATCAAGCCTTGATCTCAAGACTTGATTTTCTATCACTAAGTCCTTAGTTTTTGGTTTTTCATTTGATCCATGAGCATTTTTGTTTCTAGGCTTGTATCTTACATCCTTAGAGTTATCGCCTAGGTTTTTACCTACATTCCTAGCCTTAGGGATAGTAGTTTTGGCATGTAGGGCCACATGCTTTTCCTTAAAGCCCTCATGCTTCCTATTCTTATGGTAAATCGCATTAAAATGATAAAAATTTGACCTAGCATGCTTTTTACCATTTTGCAAGGGAATAGGCTCAATGAAAGTTACCTTCCTTTTTACCTTGGAGGCTCCCCCTTGACTAGTGCCTCCTTGAGCCTTGACCACCTTCTTCCCCTTAGGGCATTGACTTCGGTAATGCCCCTTTAGATTGCAAGAGAAGCACACGATGTGCTCCTTGCTCTTCTTTGTTCCGGGGATGGTCTCCTTGGGCTTCTCCTTGCCCTTTTGTGCCACTTGGCCCTTCTTCTTGGCCAATTTAGGGCATTTGCTCTTGTAGTGCCCACTTTCCCTACACTCAAAACATATTATATGATTTTTATTTTTAATTGAAACATTTATACCTTCTTGTGTAGGGGTGGTGCTTTCTCCTCCATGTGATGTGGATGTAGGGGCTTCCTCTTGATCCGATAGTGATGCTCCTCCATTTGATTTTTCTTGACTTGTGGAGGTGGAAGCTTCTTCATCCTCTTCATCTCTTGACCCGGATGTAGGAGCTTCTCCTTCTTCTTGATCCGGTGTCACCAAGGATTGCTCCCCCTCAATCCTAGAGGTGGAGGCTTCATCATCTTGAATATGAAACAAGGAGTATGCTCCCTCCTTGTTCCCTTCGTTGCATTCCCTTGAGGATGAAGCATCTTGGATTTCCTCTTCTTCGGAGGTTGAGCATCTATCAACCTCGGAATCCTCCTTTTGGTCTTGCTCCAAAGAGTCACCCTCTTTGGATTCTTCATGATCTTGTACAGTGGAGGGGATCTCTTCATGAAGCTTGGCCAATTTGCTCCAAAGCTCCTTGGCATCTTTGAATTCTCCAACTCGAGCCAAGATGTGGCTAGGCAATAAGTTAACCAGAAGCTTGGTCACTTTGTCATTTGCCTCGCCCCTTTGAATTTGCTCTGAGCTCCATCTGATTTTCTTTAGAAGCTTGCCCTTGGAGTTCGTTGGAGCTTTGAAGCCTTCTATTAGAGCAAACCATTGCTCTATCTCCATCATAAGAAAGTTTTCGATTCTTGATCTCCAAGAATCGAAGCTTGCCGATGTGTATGGTGGAGCCACCCTTGTGTCAAATCCAAGTCCATCTTGGAATTGCATCTTGAAGTTGAGCTTGATAGAATCTTGAACTTGA
Organism: Zingiber officinale; assembly: GCF_018446385.1. NCBI lineage: Eukaryota > Viridiplantae > Streptophyta > Magnoliopsida > Zingiberales > Zingiberaceae > Zingiber > Zingiber officinale. The sequence continues at coordinate 16,808,766 of NC_055992.1, forward strand.
AGAATTTGCTCCAACTTCTTCACCCTCTAGCTTTTCTTGATATGTTTGACCCTTCCGGCGATGATTCCGGTGAAGAGCGGCCTCGCTCTGATACCACTTGTTAGGACCAAAAGTAGCTAGAGGGGGGGTGAATAGCTCGTCGCGCTTCGCTCGTTGCTCGGCGTTGCTTGTTCCTTCAAAGATGTGCAGCGGAAAATACAGAAATAAACACACAACGCTAACACGATTGGTTTTACTTGGTATCCACCTCACAAGAGGTGACTAATCCAAGGATCCACACCAACACACACACCCTCCACTAAATAAAACTCTCCTTTGTGGTAACTACCAAGGGCGGAGAAGCCCTACAATACTCAATACAAGAAGAGAGGGAAAGGATACAAGAAATACAAGCTTACAAGCTTACAATGAGTACAAAACCCTAACCCTAGCTTCTCTTCTTGGCTTTGATCCGCCTCTTGACTTGGAGAGCTTCCAAGATCCTTCAAGAACTGGCGATCTGAGCTTTGTGAGCGCTGTGGAGGAGTTGGCGAGAGCTGAGGTGAAATCGTGAAAAGATGCCGCAGCCATCGAACGCTGCAGCTATAACGCAACGGTCGGATCCCGATCGATTCGAATGTTCCGATCGATTCGATCGGGAGGCTTTGGATCGATCCACGGATCGATCCAGCACCTCTTACGCGAAAGCGCTGGATCGATCCACGGATCGATCCAGCGCTTATCGCGCGATGAGCGACCCCCAATCGATCCATCGATCGATTGGGACCTCTGATCGATCCACGGATCGATCCGAGCTGCTCGGCTGGAGGCCGGATCGATCCAGCGATCGATCAGCTGGATCGATCAGTCGATCGACGGATTTTGTCCAAAACCAAGTCCCAAACCTCCCAAACCAACATCCGGTCAACCTTGACCTGTTGGTATGTCATGCCTAGCATCTAGTCACTCCCTTGACCTGCTAGGACTCCCTTACCAAGTGTCCGGTCAATCCCTTTGACCCACTTGGACTTTTCTCTGTGCCAAGTATCCGGTCAATCCCTTTGACCTACTTGGACTTTTCTCTGTGCCAAGTATCCAGTCAATCCTTTGACCTACTTGGACTTCCCAGCACCAGATGTCCGATCATCCTTGATCCATCTGGATTTTCCCTTGCCTGGCTTCACTCACCAGGGCTTTCACCTAGCTTCTCTCACTAGGGTTTTCCATCTGCCTAGCTTAACTCACTTGGACTTTCACCTGGCTTCACTCACCAGGATTTCCATCTGCCTAGCTTCACTCACTAGGACTTTCACCTGGCTTCACTCACCAGGATTTCCATCTGCCTAGCTTCACTCACTAGGACTTCCTTCTGCCTGGCTTCACTCACCAGGACTTTTCTTCTGTCTGGCTTCACTCACCAGGACTTTTCTTCTGCCTGGCTTCACTCACCAGGACTTTCATTTTGCCTAACATCCCAGTTAGGACTTCCCAGTCAAGTATCCAGTCAACCTTGACCTACTTGACTCTTCTTCAATCAATATCTTATTGTCAAACATCTAAACCCAAACCAAGACTCAGCTTGGTTACCCAGGTCAACCTTGACCTGAGGGATATTGCACCAACAACTATCTCACAAGTAGTTAACCCCATGGTACAATACTCAGCTTCTGTAGAAGATCTAAAAATAACATCTTGCTTTTTACTCTTCCAAGAAATGAGGGAATCACCAAGAAAAATGCAGAAGCCAGTGGTAGATTTGCGATCCGTAGGATCACCAGCCCAATCCGCATCAAAGTATGCACGCAGCTCAAGAGATGACGTAAAAGGAAATAAAAGGCTTTGAAATTGAGTGCCCCGAAGATATCTGAGAATATGAAGAACAGCAGCCCAATGAACTATAGTTGGTGCAACAACAAATTGACTAACCACATGAACAGCATACGCAATATCTGGACGAGTCACGGTGAGATAAACTAAGTTTCCAACAATAGTTCTGTACAAACTAGGATCCGACAAAGGTGAGCCATCAGATGGAGAATATCAAGCATTAGTCTCAATAGGAGTATCAACAACTCTATTATCAGTAAGATGAGCATGCTCAAACAAGTCAGATATATACTTTGACTGAGATAAAAGATAACCTTTCGGGGAATAAGAAACCTCAATGCCCAGAAAGTAGCGTAGTATACCCAAGTCTTTCATAGCAAAACAATGAGCCAACTCAGACTTCAAGGAAACAATTCCATTAGAATCATCACAAGTAATAATCATGTCATCAACATATAATGATAAAAGAATATGACCTGCACTCGTACATCTGATAAACAATGCTGAATCATGATTACTAGGATGAAAACCAAACGAAGTAGTCACTATAGAGAACTTTTCAAGCCAAGCACGAGGTGCTTGTTTGAGACCATAAAGCGCTTTACAAAGCCTGCAAACTTCACCAGGTTTGTGTGAAATACCAGGAGGAGGTGTCATATAAACTTCTTCATGAAGATCACCATTTAGAAATGCATTCTTGACATCCATCTGAGATATTCTCCATCGACAAACAGAAGCAACAACAATCAGAGTACGAACAGTTGTCATTTTTGCAACAGGAGCAAATGTTTCTTCATAATCCATGTCATACTCCTGAGAATATCCTTTAGCAACAAGACGAGCTTTGTATCATTCGATAGATCCATCAGATTTAATTTTGATCTTATATACCCAACGAGAACCAATAGTATGTTTTCCTGGTGGCAATGGAACCATATCCCATGTATGACTCTGATGCAAAACAGTTAGTTCCTTAGCCATAGCACTCTGCCAAAGTGAATTACAAACAGCTTCTCTATAGAACTCAAGCTTAGAAAGACAATGAATAGATGCAACAAATGAAGCAAAAGAATGAGAATAACAAGAGTAAGCAAAATCCGGTAGTTTAGTAGACTTACGAACACGAGTGGATTGACGACAGTGGAGAGAAGGATCATCCGCAACCTCAAGAGATAATTGGGTAGTGGCAGAAGGAGGAACATGTGGAGCGGATATCTCGGGAACCAAAGTACCAGATTCAGTTGAACTACTAGTAGGATTTGTGGGTGAATCTTCCTCAGTATCAGTATTGAAAGGATCAATGCAAAGCAGATCTGACTTTGTCATATTATGTGAACTAGCCGGAATAGAAAAGAATGGAATATGCTCAAGAAACACAACATGACGAGAGAAATATAATTTTTGACTAACGGGATCAAAGCAACGATATCCTTTTTGACTAACACCGTAACCCAGAAAGACACAAAGAGCAGACCGAGAGGCTAACTTATTACGCTCTGCATGTGGGCGAAGGACAAAACAAATACAACCAAAAACACGCAAAGAAGAATAGACAGGAGCATACCCATACAATTTTTCAAAAGGTGACAAACCTGAATTGTGTGATGTTGGAATTCTATTAATGACATGAGCAACAGTAAGGATTGCTTCCCCCCCCCCCCCCCCAAAAGGCACTAGGAACACTGGCAGACAATAAAAATGAACGTGTTGTTTTAACAAGATGTCTATGTTTTCGTTCAGCCACGCCATTTTGTTTAGGAGTATCTGTACACGAGGTTTGATGAATAGTATCATCAGAAGTAAGTAAATGTGAAAATTGATTCGAAGTGTATTCACCCCCCAAATCACAAAAAAAAAACACTTTATGACACTAGAATGTTGAGTTTTCATAAGAACTCTAAAGTTGTTGAAAATTGTAAGATAATCAGACCTGTGTTTCATAAGATAGACCCAAGAGTAACGAGTGCAATCATCAATAAATGAAACATAATACCTTGACCCCCCCCTTTTATAGGAATAGGAGAGGGTCCCCACACATCAGAATGGATAAGATCAAATGGAGCAGAAGAAAAAGAAAGACTTTTAGAAAATGGTAAGGCAGAAAATTTGGCCAGTTTACAACCACTACAATCAGAAATATCAAAACTTTTTAAAGATCATAATGCTCTTGTAGAGGCTAAAAATGCAAACGAGACGCTGAAACATGACCTAAGCGAGAATGCCATAAATAAAAATCAGAAGATGAATGATTTAGATGAAAAGACGATAAATCCACACTCGAAGCTATAACTTCTGGTAATTTGAGTTAATCTAAAATATAGAGTCCTCCTTGCCTATGGCCTGTCCCAATTAGCCTATGAGATTGCGGGTCCTGTACATAACAATTGGATGAAGAAAAAGAGACTAGGTATCCAGACTCACATAATTGACTAACAGAAACAAGATTTAAAGTAAGACTCGGAATATAATAAACATTAGTAAGAGATAAAGAAGATATAACAATTGAACCAACACCTACTAATGACATAGGAGTACCATCAGCAGTCACAATAGATATAGATGAAGTGGGAGAAAAAGAAACAAAAGATGACAAATTGGATGACATATGATGGGAGGCACCATAATCCAAAATCCATAAGGATGAAGATATACCTGAAATATCAGACGACGACAAACCTATATGAGAGGAAGCTGATTTCGCAGAGGGTTGTGAAGCAAGGAACTGTTGAAACTGCTCAAACAAATATGAATAAGATTTCCATGAAGCATCTGCACAACTAGGCATGATGACAGAGCAAATAATTCTCAGAATAACCAAACTGTAAGGATATACATTTGTATGATATGTAAAAACTAATATCAGGACAACCTGTGGTCACACAAAGAGTCTGAGACAGAAAAGGATGTCAAATGTAGAAATCAACAACATAGGACGTCGGCACAATCGATAGGAAATAGATGTCGGCGCCGAAATCAACAGCAGCAGGACAGAAAATAGATGTCGGTGCAGAAATCAATAGCAGCAATAGGAGACGGCAGCGACAACATGAAGCAATAACAGGGGACGGCAGAAAAAAAATTAGGTCAAAGAAGGAAAATCGCTCTGATACCATGTAAAAAATAAGAGAAGGGAAAAACTAGCCATATTATTGAATCCAAATTAAATTGATAAATAAAGAGTACAAGGCCTTATATAGTTAATTACAAGAAAAAATTTAAACCATAAACTGAAAAGGTAAAAGACTATATCTAAATCCTAAACTGAAAAGGTAAAAGATCAAATTGCCCGCAAGGCTATAACAAATAATTCTAATAGATTATATAATATAAATTATATAATCTAACAGTCACATGAAGTCTTGGTGTCGAAATTTGGTGCGTCTGAGCATGCCCTCCATCATGTTTTGGCCATTTGCACTAATAGCTAGTAGTCATCCGTGATTTACCTCCTCTGTGTTTGCCTAGAGACGGGTGCTAGGGTGCTGGAGTGAGCGAATTGTCTTTTGCCACATTGTCTTTAAAAACCAGCACCACAACGGGGTTGGTGTATTTAAGTTGTGGTGCTAGTTTTTAAAAATTAACATTATAGTGATTATTGTAAGCAATCAAATAAGATTGAAAATAGAATTTTATTTTAATTTAAGAGGAAAGAGAGAAAAATTATTATATGTAAATGAAAGAAGAAGTCATGTTAAATCGCCTATGTCAAATATCGCTTATTGTCACTCAAGTAAGGATGTAAGTTAACATATATATATATATATATATATATATATATATAAAATAGATGATGTCATATATATATAGGTATTATATATATATATATATATATATAGAGGGAGTTGATATATAAAGTGTCCGAACTCACTTTTGCGACTAAGATGAATTGGGACAATCGGACCCCAACCAAGTATAGTTTTCTATTTCTTTTAATATTTGTTTAATGTAAATGACTTTTATTAGCACCGCCGCGCAAATTGTTTGACTTCTTGTAACGTTGATGTGCTTAGCAAGGAGAATATATAAATACAAAAATTAAATTAAAGAAACAAATATCCAACATAAGTTAATTAATTTCAAAATCAAAATAAAATTTTAAAATAAAATTATGTAATTAGTTTACTGTTTAAACTGAATTTTGAAACAAATTTTAAATGAATTCATGATTAATAAATTTTAATTTTATTGCATAGATAGATTGAATTATTAATTAAATAAATCAAGCTTAAGTAATTTAAATTAAATTCAGAACTAATGCATTAAGAATTTACAATTATTTAAAATATGAAATTTTGAATTAATTAAAAATATTTTGGATTGCAATACTTAGTTATCTTTTTTAAAAATTAATTTCTACATATTATAATCAATTAAACATTATAAGTTTACTTATAAAATACAAAAATATAATTAATTAAGAATTAAAATTATTTGGATATTTGTATAATTCTAAATTTTCTTTAAAATATGGAGACTATAGAGAAATGGAAAATTGAATTTGAAATTGTAAATTATGATAAACAACATGCAATATATAGATAGAGATAATTTAACCTATAAAAAAATAGAGAGAGATAATTTATAGCAAATAAATAAGGATAACAAATAATTATTACAATTAATTAGACAAAGTCTAGCAATGGTCTCTATGTACCACATAGCTTTTAAGGTTTTGATTACTGTGAAACTAAAGAAGTCCAGGTAAAGCCCTAGGGAATTTTTGAAATTTTACTTGGTCAAGGCAATCTGATCAATTTCGGTCTCTTATTTTCTTTGTTTTTCTTTTGTTTTAAAACAAATATTTTTTAAAAAAAAAATCATAAATAAAATATTTTAAAAACAAACGGAGCCTAAGGAGATGGGCTTGCCATCGAAAGGATCACAAACTTATCATCGAATCCAAACGATACCCACTACAGCTTGGGGCATCTGAAAGCTTATTGAACTTACTCACACAAGAGGCACATTCCAGCACTGTAAATAAACTTGTGCTGAGTAATAATTATTATAAAATACATGGTGGTATGATAAAAATATCCACCTCCATTTATAAGCTTAATCTTTGCATATTGACTTTTCTACTACAGTTAGGGTCACAATGAAGTTAGCGAGTGTTGGTGATTGAAAAAGATGAGGAAATCAATAAAGTCAATGCTAAATTCCTCAAGAATCAAAAAGAAAAAGAAGATAAAACTATTTATTACTAATTGAAAGTGACACCGAAAGAAGATGACAATACAAAGAATTTAATTCCACAAAAACCAGAGCAAATATGAGGTTACAATAGTTCGTCACTCATGAGAAGGGACAACCAAGAAAAGATAACGATGAAACAATATTTTCCGACAGATTGAAATAAATCTCGGCACCATTGCTCATGTCCAAAGAAAAGATGGCAATACTTCATGAAAAGACCACTTCGATGCAAGAATAATTAAGAAGTTTGATCTCTGCTGATTTTCAAGTTCAAAATTGTTGTTCTTTTCTCCTCTACATGGAGATAAACAGACCAAAACGATGGGAAAATCAATCAGAGTAAGCTGATGTACAGAGAAACCTATGGAACAATTTGATTTTCTTTTTTTACAAAAACCATAGAATAAGGTTCATTTTCACAAACCTAGAGCTACAAGCGTTACTAAATTGCAGCAAATACTGCCTATGAAACAGATAGAACTTCCTGATTCACACATCTTGAAATATTTTACTCACACCTATGAGAAGGAATCTAGATTGCCTAAATTGGAGACTCAATCTACTTTATGCAATCAAAATTTACTAAGGGAAAATCTACTGTCATAAAGTTTACAAACAGTGAGATCCAACATGTCATTCAGTCTTATGCAATCATGATAAGTAAATTAAAAAATGGAATATCGAAAACTTGGAGGGGATTTCTAAAGAGTAATTAGAAAATAAGAATCATTTCTGGACTTGCCAATATGAAGGAAATGATGAAAAGCAAATTGAGTTGCATATCATCCAATGAGAAGTCACAATGAGAATAAAGAAAATTAAAGAATGAGACTACTAAACTGGTCTATGTTGTAGCAACGGCATTAGAGATTCAGTTTAAGACCTTGCAAGAATTCACTAAGAATTATATTATTTGAGCTGCAAGGTTGTCAGGATTGAGAGTGCATTGAAGAGATTCAGCATCATATTAAATGGATCAATACTTTCTCTTTTTTCTAAACTTAGCTTTGCAGAAAAATTACACAGGTAAAATCATGCGACACAAAAAATTCATCTCCATTGTCCTTAAACTACTCTATCCTTGAACTCGATAATCATTTCTATTGGAATCTGAAGATTTACATGAAAAGCACAATCTTATACTTGAATTTCTCTATCCTTATTAGGCAGCTAGTGGATTTTCCAAACCATTTGTTTTCCCAGCAGAGGATTGCAATTTAATTAAATTTATCCATCACAAATGCAACTGTAAAAGTAAATGCACATGAAAAACCATATGAACTAGAGAATTTGAAGCCAGATTGTCACGTCCAATAGTAAGAAGAATGAGATTTAACTGAATTAAGCAAGAAAGTAAACTTTTGTAAATACGGTAACTACTTTTCGGTGAATTCTCAACAGCTGGAACCTTGATCGAAAACGCACAAGAAAGAGAGGCGAACCATGGCTGTGGCACTGTGAATCAGAGATCTTTAACGATCTCGATGCCCATTGAACGCGCGGTGCCTATGATGGACTTGCAGATGGCCTCGATGGAGAGATGCTTGCAAGAGACGTCTGTTTGCTTGATCTTGGCGATCTCGTAGACGTGGCGGAGGGTGAGGGAGGACGCGACCACGTGACCGGGACGCTCGCTACCCAACTCGAGGCCGGCAGCTTTCTTGAGGAACCAGCTAACCGAGGGGGATTTGACGATGAACTCGAAGGTGTTGTCCTTGTAGGCGGTAATGGTGACGGCCATGGGGGTGTCGGGACTGTACTTCTGGGTGCGCGCGTTGAAGTCTTTGCAGAAGGCCATCAGGTTGAGTCGGTACTGTCCCAGAGCAGGGCCGACGGGCGGTGCAGGGCGAGCGCCGCCGGCGGGCACGATGAGGCGGATGGTAGCGGCGATCGGGCGACGGGCAGCCACGTCCTTGAGCGTCGCCATTAGGGCCGAGGGAGAAGAGGGCTAGAGAGAGAGATCCGTTCCGGCGGCTTGGTCGGACGAAACACTGTAAACCCTAATCCAGTGCCCAAGGCAACAACAAGGTCCGCCTCAATTTTGTCCCGACATGGACACGTGTACCAGTTGTTTAATCACAGCAAGTGTTTATGTTTTGGATTAATTGATGATTAAATTCAATTTTACGGAAGAAAATGAAAAGGACTTTAAAAAATTTCAAAATAACGGCTCACTAAATAATTTAATATCCAAATAAACCAATTTAAATCGAAGCTAAATAATTTTGATTAAAATTATTTTCACTTTTATAATAATTAATCTCTAATATGGAGTAACTTTAATTAAAATTATTCTAATATGAAATAAAATTTTCAAAATGTGACAAAAAAAAAAAAAAAAAAATTGAAATCGCTCGTCCCAACGCCCTCGTTGTATCCGATCTCAGGTCATCACGAGAGAACTAAATCACGGCAACAGAGAAGGCAAGTGGTGGTGGGATGAGTTACACAGAGTCCAGAGATTTATATCCCGATAGTCTTACGATTCGATCTCACGACCTCATATGATAAATATGTCATCATTTATCATCTTGGATGACCGCGGGGTCAAATAAAATTTTCAAAATGCTCTAAGGCGAAATGGATGGAGTGCTATTTTAATAATTTTTATTTTAAAAAAAATATTTTATGAGAATATAAATAATTAAAGGTGGTAGAATCTGCCATCTAAGAGTCTTGGGTCACATAATTATTTATCAAATATGAAATCGAAAAGTTATAGTTAATCATGATAGAAGAGGATTATTCGTTCGACTTTATCGAGAATGAATCCTGCTAATTACATTATTAGGTGAGAATTAATACGGAGAGAATTAGTTATTTAATCTATCTAGCATAAACTTTATTTTTAATATACTTTTAAATATTTAAAGTTTTGTATATTTAACACGATATACCTGTTTGAAATATAGTGCGCACCTTAAAATGAACCTTTAGATTGCTAAAATAATAATATAATATTAATGTCATATTATATCCTGTCTGCAAATATATTACACGAATGTTAAAAAAATATTAGGTGTTAAAAGTGACTTTTTGATAGTCAAATTTGAGAGTAAATTGAATTTAGAACAGATTTAATTTTTAATATCTCATGCTATATATCCACGTTATTTAACATGACATAATATTATGTTATCATTTTAATAATAACAAAAATAAAAATTATAAAAATAAAAATATATTATTAAACATATAAAAATTGCAGGGAAAAAATTATATACTAGATTTGAAATAAAATATTGAGATAATGTTAAATTAATAATTGTTTTTTTAATAAGTTTTTCGAAGGCTATGGTGTCGCGATAAGATGTTTAGGTTATCATTCAGATATTGGGAGTTTAATATCCAGTTATGATGTATTTGTAAGAATTTTTCCTTCAAATAGGGGGTGTAATTAAATGATACTGAACTTCTGGGCTAACCGTCGCGTGTACTTCTCGATTTATCCTAGTGGCTAATGAAAAATTTATGTAGAATCAGATTAATCATTAAAGAATAGTCAATTAGACTAATTGAAATTATCATTTTATTTTTTAAGTACTTTGTAAGGTGAAGTCCAAGTCAAAAAAATATTTAGATTATATAAGGAAAAAAACTTTCAACATTAAAGTTCATTAATAGTTCTTGATTTAAATTTATATATATATATATATATATATATATATATATATATATATATATATATATATATAATTTTACTGTAGTATTAATTTTAAAAAATAAGCATCAATATAATGATGATTTACATTGCCTCAGCGACTATGGTAATAAATGGAAGGGCATCCAAGTTGTTATCTAAATATTTAGGATTCAATTTTTAATTATGTCACATTTGTGGATGAATTTGTAATTCAACTTTCAACATTATTTTATATTTATGAATTAGTATTACTATAGTGTTGGTTTATAAAATGCAGCACTACTTTAGTATTAATTTTAAAAAATCGGCAGCAATATAATAGTAATTTATGAAATGCAACAGCACCATGTTCAAATCAAAGTTTAAACAATTTGAATCAAATTTGTGTTTAAATTTCATTTTGAATCGAGTTAAAATTATTTATATTTTTGAACTTTGAATTAAATTCAAATACTATATATACTTTTTAAGTTTGAATTTGAATATCAATATTTTTCATATAATTCAATTTGATTCGACTCGTTTACACCTTAATCTTAACTATGCTATTTGTTTCTCCATGATTTAATTTTAGTAAACAAAGTATTACAGTTGATTATTAGATATTATGGGATGAGAGTGCTAATTTCACTTTTGAAGTTCGGTGTTTTTTTTAACAATTCAGATGTTCAGATTTTACCTAATTAATCCTAGAGGTACATGACTTTTGTCTTTTTCTTCTAATTTAGCTATTGAGCAACTTATACATACTTGAGATCGATATTTAGAATATTTGTCCTTATTAGTGTTCCTATCTGAGACCACCGATGGGTGAATCATTGATGAGCTAGCTTCTTTGTTGATTGAATCATCAAATTTTAAGGAAGAGTCCGGAGGAGGGAGCCGAAGGTGGAAGGAGATTTTCAATCAACAATGCTTATAAGATTGTAGAAAGAGGGAAGGAAAATAGAACGTTAAAAGGAAGGTCAAGGCTTGCCCCTATTTAGCCACTTCAACGCTTAAGTAAGATCTCTATTAGGGAGAAAATGGAGAAGATGAATAGTATATAGAAGTAGAATAGTTATGCATGCATATAATCTAGTGTACATATGCTGATGGAAGTGGACTCCTTTTATAATATTGCTAAAGTGACATTCTCTCTTCATTAATTATATGTCATGTCACAATAAGAAAAGTATCACATTGCTATATCTCTATCGTATCAAATAGTCACATCGCTCATATCCTGCATCAATATAATTATACTACCTCACGTGAACTAACAACCAACGTGTTGTGCTAATTATGACGCCGGCCCATGAAACATGGAACCCATTGAACCTTAGGGGGTCGACCCACTAGGAGGGATCGAGTCATATTGGCAGGACCTAGTAGAGTGGAGCAGTATGTCGGAGGATCTGAGCCTCTGGAGCCGGATGAACCGACGAGAGAAGTTGGGCAAGCTTTTCCGACTGAGTAGAGCATTGGGTCAGGGGAGCTGAGCCCCAGGAGTCTGGCAGACCTTTAAAAATCATTCTTAATGTTTATTCATTTTAGAATCCCTTGAGTCGAGCGAACCGACTAGAGGAATTGAGGGAGCTTTAGGCCTAGCGGAGCATTGAGTTAGGAGGAGCTAAGCCCCTGGGGTTGGGTGAACCATCCAGAGGAATTGAGGAGTGGAGATGATCGAGCGAAGCATTAAGTTAAGGGGAACTAAGCTCATGGGGTAGGGTGGACCAACCAGAGGAATAAGAGCTGACTAGGACTGAGTGGGGCACTGAGTCGAGGGGAGTTGAGGCCCTGAGGTCGAGTGGACTAATCGAAGGAATTGAGGAGTGGAGCTAACTGATCAGAGTATTGAGTCAATAGAAGTTGAGCCCTTGGAGTCAAGTGGACTGATCGTAGGAATGAGAGATAACTAGGACGGAGTGGGGCACTGAATTGAGAAGAGTTGGGCCCCTAGAGGCGAGTGGATCGGAGGAATTGAAGAGTGGAGTTGACCAAGCAGAGCGTTGAGTCAAGGGGAGCTGAGTCTCTAGAGTTACAAACATTCTTAATGTTGGTCTATCCTTACTGCAGCTGGATATTTCAAACGAAGACTCGGAGGACATAAGGTCAGTGAAACTAAGTAGAGTTGATCATCCCCTTGGTGGGACCAATCGAGAATGAGCACGAAGTCATCTCGGATAGACTAATCGGATTGGCCAACACCATTATCTCAAGTAACTCGACTGAGAGTGATCGAGTTGATCCATTTAGACTTAGACCTTCCTCTCAGCAAGAATATTAACCTCCTTGGCCTACGTGGAGGCCTCCGATACTCTTCATATTAATTAGGATTCGAACTCTGATTTTTTAATTTATTCCCTTAAGTATTGTATCAATACCTAACATTCATGGATGTTTTTTTCTTTTTTCAAGATGTGTGAAAAACACTGAACCACCATTCTTATGTTGAATTGTACAAGATCTCTTAGGATAAGACTTGTACTTTATTTAGTCTTAAAGGCAGTAAACATGAAGTGAAGAGTGAAGTTGATAAGAAATTCATCATTCATAATTGCATGTTGAGGTAAACTTAGGCACCAAGAAAATAAGGATGAGATGGGACTACGATCAAAATTATTTGTTGATTAGGAAATATCAAGCAAAAGATTTGTCATGTGATATAGGGAGAATGAAAAGCTATCACAGTTACAAAGAAGGTCAATTGGCATACTGAGCTGGGTCGAAGTTAAGTGAGATGTGTTAAGATCAAAAGAAATTTAGATATCTCCGTAATAACATGATATTATCCATTTTATGTCTGAGCTCTCATGGTTTTATTTTTGGGCTCTACCCAAAATGTCTTATACCAATGGAGATATCTTTCCTTTATAAATCTATGATCTTTCCCATTATTTTCAATGTGGGATTTTGTTTGTAACCTTGTAATCCAATAATCCCCCCTTCAAACGAAGGACCACGTAGGCTTCCCATGTCTAATTCTCGACCCAGCAGGTCTTCCTGCCCCTCGGTCCACTCGACCTACAAGGACTTCCTTGCCTAGCCGCAACTAGGACTTCCTGCCTAGTATCTGGTTCTCTTGATTTAGGCACGGGAGCCCCCACTTCCTTTGTTTAAGGTCAATATTCTACTCACATGACTTAATTAGACCATAGCTCTTGTGTACAGTCGGCGGTTAGACCTTTTGATAGTCTAAGCTCTAATACCAATTGTTATGACCAAAAGAAATTTAGATATTTCTACAATAACATGATATTGTTTACTTTGAACCTAAGCCCTCATGGTTTTATTTTTGAGTTCTACGTAAAATGCCTCATACCAATAGAGATATCATTTCCTTATAAATCTATGATATTTTTCATATATTTTCAATGTGAAACTTTGTTTACAACTTTACAACCTAACAAGGTCAACAACCACAACCACCATTCTTATGTTGAATTGTACAAGAACTCTTGGGGTAAGACTTATGCTTTATTTAGTCTTAAGGCAGTAAACATGAAGTGAAGAGTGAAGTTGCTAAGAAATTTATCATTTATAATTACATGTTGAGGTAAACTTAGGCACTAAGAAAATAAGGACAAGATGAGACTACAATCAAAATTATTTTTTTATTAGGAAATATCAAGCAAAAGATTTTCCATGTGATATAGGGAGAATGAAAAGTTATCACGAATACAAAGAAGGTCAATCGGCATGTTGAGCTGAGTCAAAGTCAAGGGAGGTCAACAACCACCTCTTCTCAGTCGAGCCGACTTGCTAGTCTTTCTCAGATGAGCCAACCTGCCAATCTTCCAAGGCTGACCTGTCAGTCTTCTAAGCTGAGCCGACTTGCTATATAGTCTTCCCAATGAAGGTTGACCTGCCAATCATTCTCAACTAAGACGACTTGCTAGTCTTCCAAAGTCGACCTGCCAATCTTTCTAGCAAAGACCGACAAGTCAAACTCTCCAACCCAGTCAACCTGACTAATCAGTAGAACATGGGCCCTCATGTGGGTTGTCAAAACACGTGGGTTGTGCGAACACATGGGTTATTAGAACATGTAAGTTGTTCAAACACGTGGAGTGGTATAGGTGACATAGCATGATCCTCACAAGATCTTCACATTACAAGACATGGGTGACATGACCTTCTAATATTTATGACGTTATATATGTTGGTGCAATTTCCCTTAGGTCAAAGTTGATAAGGTTGACTAAGCTTGAGTTGGCTCAAGCTTGAGTTATAATGTGTCGTAATGTTTGAGTTTTGATGTTTGATAATATATGAAGATTGCAGGTGCAATTGTCCATATGAGAGATTGATGGTCAAAGTTTGACAAAAAGTCAAGTAGGTCAAGGTTGACTAGATACTTAACTGGAAAGTTATAACTGGAGATTATACAAGGTCAAAACCAACGAAAAAATTGATAGAAGAAGAAAATCTAAGTGAGTTAGTGTTGACCGGACACTTGGTGTCAAAATGTCCCGGTGAGTGAAGTCGAGCAATGGAAAATCCTGGTAGTGAAGTCATGCAGTTGGGAAGTCCGATGAGTGAAGCTGGGTAATAGAAAGTCATGATGAGTGAAGCCAGGCAAATTGGAAAGTCCTGATGAGTAAAGACTAGCAGTGTGAAAAATCCTGGTGAGTGAAGCCAGGTAGATGGGAAAGTCCTAGTGAGTGAAACTAGACAGATATAAATCCTGGTAAGTGAAGTCAGGTGAAAAGCCCTAGTGAGTGAAGCTAGGTAGTGAGAAAATCCAAGGGAGTGAAACCAAGTGAAAAGTCCTAGTGAGTGAAGCTAGGCAGTAAGGAAGTTCTAGTGAGTGAAGCCAGGTAGTGAAAATCCTGGTGGATTAAGGTTGACCGAACAACTAGTATTCGGAAGTCCAAGTGGGTCATAGAGGATCGGACACTTGACATGAGACAAGAAGTCCAAGTGGGTCAAGGTTGACTGGACACTTGGCATTGAGAGAAAAGTCCAAGTGAGTCAAAAGATTGACCGAAAACTTAGTGACGAAGTCCCAACAGGTCAAGGTTGATCGGATGCTAGGCAGATGAAGTCCCAACATGTCATGGTTGATCAAATATTGGATAAGGGAACCCTAGACTTGATTTAGGGTTGAACCCAATCGATAAGTTGATCGATTGGGAGTGTCATCGTAAAGAGGGAAGGTGAACTGATTGATTCAGTCATAGCTCAATTGATCAGCTGATTGATTAAGACACTTAGAGAGAGAGAGAGAGAGCACAGTGTGCTCTCCAATCGATTAGATTAATTGGGATACTCCAATTGATCAACCGATCGATTAGGGAAGGTTTTCTCGAGATATTGTGAGGCAGCCAAAATCAATTCAAGGGCTTCTCACGAGAACACAGAAGCCTTTTGGATTGATCAGCTGATCGATCCAGTTGCCCCAATCGATCGGTTGATCAATTGGGAGATGACCGTTGAATAGATTGAGACTTTTGGATAGTTGGGATTGCTCGGATCTTACATGACAATCGATTGGGAGTAAGCCCAATCAATTGGGAGCCCTAGATTGCAAAGAATAAAGTTGTTGGCGAGATTTAAACATAACAACTCTTCACTGATTCTTCTCTGACTCTCACCACCAATTTTTGAAGGTTCTTGGAGCAAAGTACTGTTGCATTTTCAAGCATCAAGAGGTATCTACAAGCTACAAGAGATCAAGTAAGAAGGTTTTATTTGTATTCTTGTGTATTTACTTCTTGTTTTGAGTTGTATGCTTATGTGAGTTTGTATGAAGTTTCTCCATCTCTAGATTATTCTGAGGAGTGTTTTTAATAGTGGAGAGTGTGCTCATGTGTGGATCCTTAGATTAGTCACCTCATCTTGAGATGGATACTAAGTAAATCCTTTGTGTTAGCATTGGAGGAGTTCGCTTCGAGTTTTCTGTTGTAAATCATTTTCAATGAAATGAGACAAGCTATTCACCCCCTCTAGCTCTAGAGTATCACAATAAGTGGTATTAGAGCAAGACCGCTTTTCATTGGACTCATCGCCTGAAAGGGAAAAGAGCTAGAGGAAGTAGAAGTTGAAGCCCTAATTTTAACAAGTCAAAAACTTCATCAAAAGTGTTCAACTTCAAGATAGATTTCTGAGATAGACTCAAATATGACACAAGGATGTCTCCACCATTCACATCTACAAGCTTTGATTCTTGAAAATCAAGAATCAAAAACTTCTTCATGATGGAAATAGAGTATGTTAGGTCCGTTGGCGGATGGCTAGAGGGGGGGTGAATAGCCCCTGCACAAAACAAGCAAAAATACCTTCCTCGCCTTATAATTTAAATGAACACTTGCATTAATAATAAAAGATAAACTGAAAAAGAAGAGGCACCGGAATTTACTTGGTTACAATCAGGGAGGTTGTTAATCCAAGGAAGTTGAATCACACTAAATTCTCCTTCATGTGAAGAAGCCTCTTTGCAACAATAACAGCTCAGAAAGGAAGAAGTTAAACAAAACAAAAAAGCTGACAAGTGTTGTTTCAGTAATTGCTTGATGTTCTTTAGCTTCTGAACCAAGGCTGTATTTATAGTCTTAGTCGGGGCGTCTGGAAGGGTTCCAGGCGCCTAGAGTGGAATAGAATTCTATCCCCAATACGTCGATCAAAGTCTACGTCGAATATGATAATATTTGAGTTCCGAGCGCCCGGAAGGGTTCCGGGCGCCCAGAACCACAAAGTCAACCTAGTTGACCTTTTCAGTCCAAGCCCTCCGCTCGCCTCAATCAAGGTCTTTCGCTCCGGTTCCGCTCGCTTGGGTGATTTCAGCCATTCGGAATAGGGCTCACCCGAACCTGATTTCCGGCCTTCTCCTCGAGTAGTCTTCCGCTCCGGCTTCTCATCCCTTGAACGTCGTGCATATTCTTCTCGTCCATTGGTGTACTCTTTCGCAGCTCTTTCATCTCTCGGATGCACCAAGCCCGTCAGCTCTCTTCCCGTGTCATCTTTCTCGCTAGCTGCGTCTTATGCTAGACTTCCTGTGCTCCTAAGCTCTTGCACACTTAGGCACAGGGATCAAAACCAAACAGAACCTAACCTAACTTGGTTGATCACATCAAAATAACCACGGGGTCCAACAGAATAATGGTTTGTTTTAATAGAAGACTTTCAAGCTCCAACAAATGACAAAGGAAAAATCCTCAACAAGAGCAAATGAAGCAAGGAGCAAATTCAAAGGTACAAGGCCAATGACAAGGTAACCAAATTATTGGTTAGTTTATTGTCTAACAATATTGTGTGAAAAATTAGAGAATTTCAAGATGTCATAGAGCTTTGGAATAAATTGACAAAGATTCATGAAGTTTCCTCTATTGTACCAAATCAAGAAGAATCTAAGGAGGAAAATTCAATGGATCAAGAAGAAGAGGATTCGGAGGTTGAGAGATGCTCAACATTTGAGGAGGAAATTCAACAAGATCCTTCCTCAAGAGAGTGCAAAGATAACGGCAAAGGGGCATACTCCTTGTTTGATGTGCACGAGGATTCGAAGGTTGAGGAATGCTCAACATCTGAGATGAAGATGAAGAGGTATCTACCTCAAGGATTGAGGGGGAGTATAGATCATCAATGCTGGATCAAGAAGAAGCCTCTACATCTGAATCAAATGAAAAATCAAATGCCAACCCTCCATATGAAGGTATAAAAATTTTAAATTATAATAATAAATATCATATCATTTGTTTTGAGTATAAGGAAAGAGGAAATTACAAAAGTAAATGTTCTAAGTTGACCAAGAAGAAGGGTCAATTGACATCTAAGGGCAAGAAAAAGTCTAAGGATGTCGTCCCCATAGTACGAAGAAGCAAGGACCACATTGTGTGCTTCTTGTGCAAACAAAATGGACATTATCTGAGTTAATATCTTAAGAGGAAGAAGCTCAAATCAAGGGGGAGCTCTTAAGAGCAAACCCAATGTATCATTTATTGATGCAATTCCTTTAAAAAATGATAAAAAGTATACTAGAAATAATTTATAATATTTTAATACTATTTATCATAAAAATAGGAAGCATGGTAGGATCAAATAAAAGTATGTGGCGTATCATGCTAAGACTACCTTACTTAAGCCTAGAAAGGTAGATAACAATTTAGGCAAGAACTCTAAGGATTTTAGATATATGTCTAAAAATAAAAATACCCATGGAAATCCAGAAAAGTCCATATTAAAGGATTTAAGGATGGAAAACCAAGCATTGAGGTCAAAGCTTGATAAATTGAAAAATACCATAAAAAGAATGGAAAATATCTTTAAGGGATCAAATGAACATAATCTAAAGATAGATAGACAAAAATCATCTAATGGTAGGAAGAGTTTGAGTTACAAACCTAAAGCCAAGAAAGATGTGCCTTCATATCATAGAGTTCTATATAGCTATGAGACTAACCCTAGATCTAAGAGTCAAGTCAAGGTAAAGTTATCCCTAGAAGTAACCTTGAAAGAACAAGTGTGACTAAGACTTCTAAGAAGTCTAAGAAAGTCACTAAAAAGGTCATAAGGGAAGTTATCACTAGAGTTGACTGATAACCATGATTTTGCTACGTTATTTTAATTCATAATGCATATTTTTAATGGTTTGTTCATAGCTTAATTCACATTTACATTATATTTCTTAATTGCATGTGATCTTGTATTTAATTGCAAATTAGCCTATTTTCATGGTATTTGATGTTAATATTTGTTTATTATTTTGTAGGCATCAAAAGGGTCATGGACCCGATCAGATCAGGCCACACTTGGGTCTAAATCTAGGGCTAAACGAAGCGATCAAGCCTTGGAGTGTTTTGGACCGTCCATTGAAGATTAAGAAGATCTGAGCCATCCGTCAAGCATCTGGTCCATCCGACCTAATGGAGAGTAGATTTGGACCGTGGATGAAGATCAGTATGTTTTGATCCAGATCTGAGTTTATCCAGCCGTTGATCAAGCCCCGAGAAATCTGTACTGTCTGATCAGATCTGAGGAGTGGTTTAAATTCCGTGAGAAGCTACAGTGCACAGTGGGACTCGGCTCGCGACACTTCCACTGTAGCTGCTTCTTCTCCGCCGCGACGCCCAGTTTCCCATTCCCGATTCCAGATCCAGATCTTCTTCTTCTTCAACGGCGACTATCCTAAGCTACTGGCGTTCATCTTCCGGCGATCAGAGGAGTACTAGAGGGAGGTTTCTCAGCACGCTTTGATTCTGCTTCACCGTGCGTTCTTGATCCGGGGAGGTTTTCGATCAGCGAACTCCGTATCCAACTGAGCTCAGAGGGAGGTTTCTTTGAGTCTCAGATCTCATTCCGACTTCCATTCCATAGCACAACTTGGATGAATTGGCCATTTGATCCAGTTTGCAATTTCACATAGTCAAACTCTGTTTTCTTCGGCTAGTGTGATTATCAGAAGGTTGGGAGTTAAAGGGGAGGTTTCCAAAGACTATGAGCACCTACTGGTAATAGTTGGAGGTTAGAGATAAGTTGTTGAGTGCTTGATGGGAGGTTTCAGAAAGCATTTCTGTTGCTCGGCAGATTGTAGAGGTTTGAACTCGGATTTGGGTAGTGGAATGTTTAGGGTTTATGTTTTCTTTTAAATCGTTCATGAATTGCTCAAATCTGAAGATCTGATAGGTAGCTTACACTTTAATCTTTGAATTTCCTTTCTTATTTCAGTTCTTGTTTGAATTTTCTTTGAAAACCCATATCTAATGTCTTTCCTGTAATTATGATTTTGTTTATGTGTTGCAATCCGAATCTTGATGAGAAATTACATTTTAGATTCTATTTTGAATTAGAATTTCTGTTAACACAAGCTTGTTTAGTTTTGGTAATTTAGTTAGTTAATTCTTGTTCTTTACATTAGATTTGTGGTATCTGAGATGGAGTTTCAATGTTGAATGATTAACATGAAATTCGGATTGTTTACCTCAGTTATATGTTAATGATCATGTGTGAGAATGGATCATTTGTGAGTTGAAATTCTTGATGTAATGATGATAGATTGATGCTAATTTGATGAAATGGAGGTGATAATGTTTAGAGGAGATCAACCTTACTTGAATCTGTTCTTGATCTCATTCGAAGAACTCAATTTGAATCGATTC
Source organism: Zingiber officinale (assembly GCF_018446385.1). Classification (NCBI taxonomy): domain Eukaryota; kingdom Viridiplantae; phylum Streptophyta; class Magnoliopsida; order Zingiberales; family Zingiberaceae; genus Zingiber; species Zingiber officinale. Next base: position 16,829,490 of record NC_055992.1, read on the forward strand.
TAGGATATGCACACATTCACTAGTTAGCCTTGGAAAAAAATACGACTTGGAACTCGTTACTACAGCATTTGTCTTAATTTTAATGAGTTTCAATTTTAATTAATTTTGAGCGCCTTGTGACATGCAAAATGGCCGACACCAAATTTTGGCGTCGTTGCCGGGGAAGAAGCAGCTACAGTGGAAGTGTCGCGAGCTGAGTCCCATTTCAGTGGTGTTGGCCATTTTCATGTTGCGTGGCATATCAAATTAATAAAGATTGGAACTCATTCGTAGACTAAAATAATACGTGTAGTAAGGAGTCCCAAGTCGTGTTTTTCCAAGGTTAACTAGTGAGTGTGTGTGAATTCTTGTTTTGGTTCCAATCAAAAATCTAATTTAACTTGAATACATCTAATCGCCAAAAGTGCATTAGAACCATTTAAAATGGCTCAAAGAAATGTGTTTCTTATCCAAACATTTTCCACTTCATCTCAACACATTAGAATCAATTTAGTATCATTGAATTGAATTCTTCCACTAACAAATTATCCAATCTCACACATGATCAACAACATATAACTGAGGTAAACAATCCGAATTTCAAGTTAATCATTCAACATTGAAACTCCATCTCGGATACCACAAATCTAATGTAAAGAACAAGAATTAACTAACTAAATTACCAAAACTAAACAAGCTTGTGTTAACAGAAATTCTAATTCAAAACAGAATCTAAAATGCAATTTCTCATCAAGATTCGGATTGCAACACATAAACAAAATCAGAATTACAGGAAAGACATCAGATATGGGTTTTTAAAGAAAATTCAAACAAGAACTGAAATAAGAAAGGAAATTCAAAGATTAAAGTGTAAGCTATCTATCAGATCTTCAGATCTGAGCAATTCATGCACGATTTAAAAGAAAACATAAACCCTAAACATTCCACTACCCAAATCCGAGTTCAAACCTCTACAATCTGCCGAGCAACAGAAATGCTTTCTGAAACCTCCCATCAAGCACCCAATTACTAATCTCTAGCTCCCAACTATCACCAGAAGACACTCACAGCTATTGGAAACCTCCCCTCAAGCTCACAATCATCTGATAATCCCATCGGCCGAAGAATAGAGCTCGGGTTCTGTGAATCACAAACCAGATCAAATGGCCAAATCAACCCCGTTTTGCTGCGGCATGGAATGCGGAAAAGGTTCAGTAGCTCTCAGAAACCTCCCTTCAAGCACTGATGGAAGAGAATTACGTTGATCGGAAACCTCCCCTATCAGGTAAGCGGCAGTGAGCAGAACCCAAATCGTGTCGAGAAACCTCCCTCTGGCACTCTCCGATCTAGGAAGATGGACGACGGTAGCTCGAAGATCATCGTCGGTGAAGAAGCTCAACTCTTGGATCTGAAATTGTGGAATGGGAGTTGCACGTCGCTGCGAAGAAGATGATGCTACAGTGTGGAAATCGCGAACGCCTGAGCCCATATGTGCACTGTAGCTTCTCAACATTTAAACCTCTCCTCATCTGATCGGACGGTCCAGATCATTTCTGGCTTGATCAACGGCTATGATGTCTTCAGATCTGGATCAAAACCTCTGGATCTTCATCATCGGACGAGATCTGCTCCTCATTAGGTCGGATGGACCAGATTCACAACGAATGGCTCAGATCTCTCCAATCTTCAACGAACGGTCCAAATCGATCCAAAGCTTAATCGCCTTGATTAACCCTTGATTTGAGTCCAAATGTGGCCTGATCTGATCGGGTCATGACCCTTTTGATGCCTACAAAATAATAAACAAATATTAGCATCAAATACCATGAAAATAGGCTAATTTGCAATTAGGTCCAAGATAAAATGAAATTTTGAAATGTAGAGTAAATATGAGTTTAAGCTATGAAAATATCATTAAAAACATGCATTATGAATCAAGATAATATAACCAAAATCATGATTATCAAATCCCCCAATCTTAATCTTGGACGTCTCGTTCAAGTCAAGAAAAAACTAAAAATCATCTCCATAGTAATTCCCTAGCAATATCTAGAAAATGGTAAAAAGAATTTAATTAAGGTCATCTTCAAGATCACTAACAATCATGAATACAATCCCATAATAATCAGTAGGTATGGTAGTTTCAATCCAATTGAAAAATTAAGAAAGATGCAATCTCACAAAGGGTTTACCTATTCTAGCTCTCACACTCAAAACATATATTAGTGGAGCTCACTCAATGTCACTCACAACATTTCACTACTATAAGTTTGCTTATTTTCTAATTCTCCACCACTATAAACATAGCATACATGAATCAAAAAGGATTTTATCATGAAGAAATGAAATGGAATCAAAAAGAACAATGAAAATGAATGAAATAGGCAAAAGAAAAGAATTCAATGAAGTATATGAGAAGATAAGAGTATTGGAGGAATGTACTTGATGAGTTGACCATTTTGATGTGAAAAGAGATGAATACCATTTGTTTTTAACAATTCAAAAGACCAAGCTAAACTCCCCTTCAATTTGATGGCTAACATAGAATCTTGATACTCTATCTTCCATATTTGATATTCTTTTGATGTGCCATTTTTTCAATTTTCTTCTTCACTGTTTTTGCATTTTCCACTTAAATTTCAGCATTTGGAAGCTTATCTCACATCATGTATCCAACAACCTCCCCCACATTTAATTCATTGTCCGTCTCGGACAATAAAACACAACATGTATCCGATGTCTTAATACTCTTCTACCTATTTTCATTCTATTCTGCAGAATTTCTTCATTTTTTTCTCTATTCTGTCTTTGGCAGATTTAATAAAGATGTGTATTTCTCTTGCATTGTTGGAAAGCCAAATCAAATTCCAATAATCACCAATAGAAGCTTTGATCGCAAAATTCAGCAATAATCCACAACCAGCAATTCAAATCTATATCTGCAACTCATAATTTTAATATTGCAATTTTACAAAGACTTAAATCTAGCTAATTTTACGGTAGTGAAGCTCCACAAAAACAACTCAGTTAAGTTTCCAAAGCAACCATCTGAAGTTCTGCCACCACTATATTTCAAAGTTTGCCTACTACAGAACCAGCTGAAACCTTCTGCACTTTAAAATCCATGGAATTAAATTCAGTTTCACTGATCTTCACTAATGACTACGAATTCCAGCAATCCAACAGGTTGTTTACACTCCTTCCACTTCACTTCACAATTGAAATAGGAATTTAGGTTCAATTTCTGAAAAATTTCTGAAATATACTACAGCAGGATGTAGTTTTGCACACAACAGATTTGAAATAGGTAGAGCATTCAAATATCAATTACAATCCAACACTTCACAGATCAGTTCAGAATGTAGTGCTAGAATCTGAAATTACAATTTCAGCAATAGAATTTGAGTTAATTCATCAATCTTAGTAACTACTGAAATAAAGCTCGGCAAAAAACTCTCTCTACAATTTCAACATTAGAAATTCAGATCTATAATGCAACTCACAGTATCAGTTCTAGATATTAATTCTCAGAGACTTAAGGTCAAAACTTGCAGGATTTAGCTTAAGAGAAAACATCATTTGACAGTGCCATAATTTATGAAGAAATTACTGATATATTAGATCTATTTGCAAAAATTAGCTTCAGGTTTTAGGAATTTCAGCTTAGTAGCAAAGTTCCAAGTTCAAAATATCAAGTTCTCAGTCTAGAATTCAGTTAAACTATGGGGATGCAAGATCTTCATTTATCAATACTCTACAATAGCTAGCTTCCAATTTTATAGTGAATTCATAGATCAAAAGGATTCAATTATCACCATCCCCTTTAAAACTTCTCTAATTCCCATTTTCAGCAACTTGATAATTTCACCATGTATTTGAGAGCTGGTCATACAAGGTTGATACAACTTGATACATCACGAAGGCTGAATCTTGTTTTTCAGCTGCTGCCTACTGCTTTGTGAATATAATTTCCAACAATAGCTTTAAAAATTTATTTCTTCACTTGTCTTTAGCATTTGTTTCTCACTCAGCTGTCTCCCAATTTGTTGTGTATTTCAGAAACCAGCAGGTTGTTCTCTCACAGAAATAGTTTTTCACTTCTGAATTCCTGCATTTCAGCAGCAGCAGATTCTTAATAGACCCATTACCACTGCAGCCCCATTTCCTTCATGTGAATTGTTTTCATAGCTCAATTAACATTCTCAATCAGGAGATGAAAACTAATAGATATCAATTTCTTAAACTACGTTTCAGAAATCATACTTTTGAAAATACAGCATCATCAAATCAGGAACATAAATTCCTTCAGATTTACCACATCACAAAATCCATTCAAATCAACATTTAATTGTTTGGTGTATCAATTCAATGAGGTGAAAACTCAGCTTCATTCAATTCCAATCCTTAGTTTCAAATTCAGTTTCAAGGATCATGCCAAGAAAAACTCACCCTAACATTTGGAATTATTTCTCATTAGCAACCAACATATTGTACATTTCAGATATTAAGCTTCAGAATTAGAAACGTGAAGAACTATGTATCACTATTCTTTAATATACAGTTAATCACTTCAAAATTGTCTCCCAACAGCTACACACATTCATTGAAATGTGCCCACCAATATACCACACTCCCTTAAGCAATTTGAACACCTGATAATGCTCCAGCAATTTGATTAGCTTTTCTGAAATTTTCAGAGCTTAAACTAACCCCCAATCTTTGTTACTTCAATCTTCAGTTTCAAAATTGGAAAGCAAGGAAATTCTGGCTCAAATCATCAAGAATTCAGAATTCGATAACAGAATTATTAATCCAAGTATGGCAATTCAAAATTGCAGTTTCCAGCTAGTCAGGATCTAATTCCAGAATTCCAAACTTATTGTTTCTGTCCAAAAAGTTCATAAGAGAAGTTGGCACAAATCAAGTTCAATGATTAAAGAATGATTACAAATACATCTTGTCATATTTGTGTTGCATATACCCTGATGACTAGCAACTCAATTCCCTTAGCAAATTTCCTGTTTTCATCAGCCTTTAAGATATGAGCTACTGTGAAAATTTTCCAGCAATGCAGTGAAGCACTTAAATTTTTTTTTTCAGCTCTTACACTTCAATTCCAGCATTTGGAAGCTCAAAAATAATCTCAAATCATGAAGAATAATTCCCTCCCCCACACTTAAAGTATTGGCCGTCTCGGGCAATAGAACAACACATGCCATTCAAAAGCTTGATACACTTTTATCACTATTTTCTAATTCTACATTTCTAGTCCATTTCTCAACTCAAATTTAAATCCTGCAGGAACACATATCATTATGGCTGCCAAAAATATAAAATTTCATAAATTCTCATTTAAGAAATGAAAACCAAGTGCTCCCATTAGTTTGTAACTGTCCTGAAGTTTGTAACAGAAATATATGCACAAACAATTTCACATCACTTGCAAATTCTGCTACATCTTATATGTCAATTGTAGAATTCAGAAACATGTCAGAATTTTCTGAATTTAGTTGACAACATGATTAAATTGATTTTAGAACTGCTTGTGATACAAAATTGACAATTCCGTACCCAACCAATTAGGAATTTTCAGGAGTCACAGCCACTGACCTGAATTCCAATTCTGCACAATTTGCAAAAATCCAAACAATCTAACCGTTATTGAATATCCACAACTCATTCCATTTCTATTCTCATCTAGTTGTTTGCTCTTGCAAAGTAATGGAGAACAAACTGAAGAAAACTTCAGAAGAAAACTATATTCTGCACTACTTCTCTATTTCTGTTCCTATATTTACTGAGGTTTTCTTCAGTTACAACTTTCTCACAATTAGGTGTTATCATCACATAACCTGGGCACTTAACTAACATTCCAAGGCTTAATCAATTATAACATACAAAGATCAGTAGTCCATATCATGCAGCAAGTGCAGATTCAGCATTTTCTTTAGATACAGAAATGATACCATTGTTTTCCTCATCAACAGAATCAGAACACAATTTGTTTATAGAGTATTATTTCTTGTTTCCAATACCCCTCTGAAACTTACTGCCAACATCCCAGCAGCCAAGTCTTAGCATCAGTACACCAGGTCCAATGCTTCAGATTCCAATCCTATAGATACATTCATTCTGCAGATTTCTTGTCTTGTATCTCATGCTCCAGAATTCCAGTAATGATCTATCTTCTGAAATCCATTTCAGACAACTATACTCCCCAGCAGTTATTTTTGTGCCACTGTTTCTCCTAAAAATCAGTAATCAAAACTGAATTAAATTTAATTCTGAGTTGCCAGACCAGGAACCAAGATTTCTGAAATGCTTTCTTCTCACTAATTAGGAATCTTCAAAGAGAACTAACAATAACAGATTCATTATATTTCATTTTCAGCAACAAGATTTAAAAGCTGGCATTAATCTCAGAAATGTAATAGAAATTGTACACATTAGACCAAGTTGATATTCAAATTTCAGAACTAATCATCACAAGGAATTCCGGAAGAAAAGAATACCAAATGACATTGAAATGTCCAATGCTTAAATCACATGTTTCACTGTATTGAAATTCCTAAATTCAGGAACAGATTCAGACAGAATTGACACTGATTTCATGAATTCTGATTAAATGCTCCAGTTTAAGAACTTAGAACTTGGCAACAAATTTCCAAATTCAATGTATCAAGTTAAAACGTGACATTTCAGATCTCAACTTAATGAATTTGCAGAAATTACAAAGTATAAGATAGACATGCAGCTCTCAGTGATGTTTCCAAATTTGATAGTCTTCATTATCTTCCATTCCTGCACAGCAGACTACTGATTTCAACTTTGTATCAATCTGTCACGTTTAGTCACACAAAACTTCAATACTTCTTTCATCTTGTCTCTTAAGACTCTTTACAATGCATAACCTAAAACTTCCAGGTTTCTACAGTTTCTGCTCATTACAATTTCCTTCTCAAATTGGCACAAAAATGTCAGCTTCATTTCTGCAGAATCTGCATTTTCCAGGTTGCTGTTTCTACACTTAACATCAATTGTCACTGCTAAGCTTCTCCTTCACTTGATGCTACTTTTGAATCTTTGATACCTTTGTTTAGTTTCAAAGTGCTGCACGCTAATGCAATTATTGTCTATTTGCTTCTTGTACCAGAATTCTAGAACAGTTGCAAAATTCAGGATTCCTGATTCAGCAGCAGATTTCAGAGATCAACTTTTATGGATTTAGTATCAGAATTTAGATTCTTGAATTTGATTCGTTTTGCAGCACCAGTGACTTGGTAGGGGAAGTACTCTAAATGACATTAGAGCCCAAAAGATTCTTTTGGATTTGATTTCTGATTAGCAACCTCCAAACAACTTGATATGCCACAATTTCTTCAAGTGATTTCCTTTTAATGAATTTTCCTGCATTTCAGTTCTGGATATGCTTCATTGTAAGAGAGACTATGAACTCATCACAGATACTAGGCTCCCTTTGAATATTAGACTAGCTCTTTCATTAAAAGTAAGAGTAGAGGACTAATTCCAGCTTACAAATTCAGCACCAAAATTCAGTAAGTCAGCCTCACAAGCTCAACTTATAGCTCATACAATTATTTAGATACTGATTCAACTCTGAGCAACTGTTACATCAAGCTTCCATTCCATTAAAGCAATAAATCCAATTATTTTTGTTCTCTGAATCCATAATTTAAGTTAATTTCAATGCTACCAAGGTACAGTTCACAACCTTCCTTTTGAATTCGTACAAAGATCACACAAGAACAATTGCTTCATGAAACCTTAGGAATTATGATGCTCAAGATCAATTCAAAGAATAATTTCCAGAACTTGTAACTAACCTTTGATATGAGCAGAGATTCACACTGTTTTTGGTTAGAGATAGCTTGAAGATTTGGCAAAAAAACAAGGTTACAGTTTTTTTTTCTAAATTCTGCCTCTTTGTAATTCAGTTCTTATCATTTCTTCCAGAAATAAAGCTCTTGGTCCCCTTTCTGATCAAGTGTTCTTCATTGGGCCTCATATTAACATTTAAAAGCTTCCCTTAGCAGCAACAATCAGGCCAACTTGCTCGTTTCTTGCACTACAATGGAGCTGGACTATCTCAAGAACCTCTTCCATTATAGCTGAATGCTTTGACTCACAGTAGATTCAAGAAGATTGGCAACCCAAATGGTAATGGGAAACCAAATGCTTAACTTGAACTTTTACAGGCCGAATACTTATAACAAATTCTGGCACACAACTGATACACCCATTCAAACTTTAATTTTGCACATTCTGTGAAATTCCAGCACTGCAAAACCCATTTCCATTCCCTCTGTTTCCTAATTCTTGCTAAATTAAAGGAGCTTTCTGAGATGGAAATCATATATTCAATCCCTAATTGAGAGTCCAGATTAGGAGTTACTACAGCTCATGGGCAGCAACACCATAGAATGCTCAGATTCCAACATTACAAAACCTTTTTCATCTTATATCTTCAAATAGCTTGAGTATATCACCAAAGTAACAATTTCTAGAATTCAAGACTATTTAAGCTTGCTCTATACATGAATAAACTCAAGGAATGGTTAAGTTTAGCATGCAATCTAATGAACCATCAATTCACATCTTCCCTATTCAGAAAAACATTCCACTCCAATCTCAAAATTCCCAATCTCATGAACTTTGAACATATGAAATTTCCTCCCCCACACTTAAAATTTCTCATCCATCCAAGGCAATCTAACTCATCAAGTATTCTTCCAAAACTCTCAATAAAAGAATGACAAGCAAAGATTAATAAGAATTAAAATGCTAGATGAGAATGTATAAAGAAAATTGTGAAGAAAGGAATTGGAAAGTATGAAGGGGAACAAAATTGACAAAATCCTCAATTCCCATGCACACAAATGCTATTGTGACTTTGAAAAGAAACTAAGCAAGTTCTAGAGTTTCAATTGTCATGAGTGCATATCACACAAAATAAAGTAATGAAGAATAGGCTAAGGGTGGTCCTCTCTAGGTAATTTTCATGCAATCAAGCTCAATTGATCAAAATAGAATTCACCACCAAATTAACCAATATCATGTAACTAGAGCACCCAATCATGTCACATGACCTAAATTGATGATCAAATTTAAGAAGCTTTTACCATCTTAAAAATATTACTAGACAATTCATTGGAGAATTTATTCAAAATTGAAATGTTATGTATACCAAACTAAATGCAAAGTATGAAAGCAAAGTGTGAAAGTAAAATGCAAAATACAAAATATGTAACTAAATAAATGCATAAAAAGAATTTATTAACAAAGCATGAATTAAAATGCAAAGGAAAACGAAATTGGAACAAACTCCCCTTTCATTCCGGTGGTCGAAGAAGATTTAGCAACAAAATCCACACCGGTAGAGGCATAATTGTGGTTCCACTAAAATTCTTTTTATTCTTCATTTTTCCTTTCAAAGTTTATTCTGGAGGACGGAGGCGGTTCAGTTCAAGCATCCACTCCGGGAGCTTGTATTCTCCTACAACATCATTAAAAGAAACAACCTCCCATACACATGTGGGATAAGAAAAAGAGAGGAGAACATTAGTGTGGGTATAAAATATATCAATGAATGAATCACATCTAATAAAATCAATGAACGGTACCTCTATTAAATTTTCTGATGAATCACAAAAAATACTTACCTTATCATTTTGAACGGTACCTGGAGTAGTGATTGTTACCTCCTCTTCATCAAGATATGGCTCAAACTGTGGTTCTGGTGAATGTACATCCTCATGTAGTGATTCTTGGGTGCTTGGCTCCATAGCATAAGTCACTATACTTACATCTTCAATTCTTGGTGATTCTTGAGATAATGCTTCCAGTAAGCATTCCCCTACACTTAAATCATCTTCAAAATGAATTCCTGCATCATTTCCAACATCTAGAGCAACATCATTAGTAGAATCAAAATTATATTCAACTACATCATCACAACAATAAAAAGTACTTAAAGAATCTAGTGAAGAAGTAGATGCAGTGTCAGGCTTGACAAGATCTCCACAATCCAACTCCTCACTGGCGTTTGGGGTTTGTAACTGATGAATGGATGATGCAATTTGATCCAACTGATTTTGTATGTTTTGTATCCTTGAGAATTGCTGCTCTTGATGCTCCTTCATTTGTTGTATAATCTCTCTGAGTTTCCATGTTGACTCATCCATCTGAGGGTCATTTTGTTGAAAAGAATTTGACATAAAATTAGTTGAAACCTCTTGAAATCCATATGAATTCTGGTAGGTTGGATATGGCTCCACAAATTGTCCTTGTGCACTTTCATACCTGAAACATGAATTATCCACCCAATTAGCATTAAAACCATTATGAAATGATTCATACATATTTTGTTGATCCATGTTTGGGTAAATTTGATACTCAGGTTGAAAATACTAATAACTCTCCATTCCACCTCCAAAATTCTGAAAATATGGATCCATGATAAAGAAATCTTCTGTTCTTCAACACAACACTAAAACTCAATGTTAGAAGACTCAAGAGCATAAAGTTTCAAACACATGAACAATAAAAGCATTTAAAAAATTCAAGAACAAACCAACATGAAATTACAAAGAGAAATAAGCAATCAAACCAATCAATATGCTAACAAATAAAATCAATCAATGATCAATCTAAAATAAACACACATTGCTAGTTGTTCCCCGGCAACGGCGCCAAAATTTGGTGTTGGCCATTTTCATGTCACGTGGCATATCAAATTAATAAAAATTAGAACCCATTCGTAGACTAAAATAATACGTGTAGTAAGGAGTCCCAAGTCGTGTTTTTCCAAGGTTAACTAGTGAGTGTGTGTGTGAATTCTTGTTTTGGTTCCAATCAAAAATCTAATTTAACTTGAATACATCTAATCGCCAAAAGTGCATTAGAACAATTTAAAATGGCTCAAAGAAATGTGTTTCTTATCCAAACATTTTCCACTTCATCTCAACACATTAGAATCAATTTAGTATCATTGAATCGAATTCTTCCACTAACAAATTATCCAATTTCACACATGATCAACAACATATAACTGAGGTAAACAATCTGAATTTCAAGTTAATCATTCAACATTGAAACTCCATCTCGGATACCACAAATCTAATGTAAAGAACAAGAATTAACTAACTAAATTACCAAAACTAAACAAGCTTGTGTTAACAGAAATTCTAATTCAAAACAGAATCCAAAATGTAATTTCTCATCAAGATTCGGATTGCAACACATAAACAAAATCAGAATTACAGGAAAGACATCAAATATGGGTTTTCAAAGAAAATTTAAACAAGAACTGAAATAAGAAAGGAAATTCAAAGATTAAAGTGTAAGCTATATATCAGATCTTCAGATCTGAGCAATTCATGAAAGATTTAAAAGAAAACATAAACCCTAAACATTCCACTACCCAAATCTGAGTTCAAACCTCTACAATCTGCCGAGCAACAGAAATGCTTTCTGAAACCTCCCATCAAGCACCCAATTACAAATCTCTAGCTCCCAACTATCACCAGAAGACACTCACAGCTATTGGAAACCTCCCCTCAAGCTCACAATCATTTGATAATCCCATCGGCCGAAGAACAGAGCTCGGGTTCTGTGAATCGCAAACCAGATCAAATGGCCAAATCGACCCTGTTTTGCTGCGACATGGAATGCGGAAAAGGTTCAGTAGCTCAAAGAAACCTCCCTTCAAGCACTGATGGAAGCAAATTACGCTAATCGAAAACCTCCCCTATCAGGTAAGCGGCAGTGAGCAGAACCCAAATCGCGTCGAGAAACCTCCCTCTGGCACTCTCCGATCTAGGAAGATGGACGCCGGTAGCTCGAAGATCGTCGTCGGTGAAGAAGCTCAACTCTTGGATCTGAAATTGTGGAACGGGAGCTGCGCGCCGCTGCGAAGAAGATGATGCTACAGTGTGGAAATCACGAACGCCCGAGCCTATCTATGCATTGTAGCTTCTCAACATTTAAACCTCTCCTCATCTGATCGGGCGGTCCAGATCATTTCTAGCTTGATCAACGGTTATATTGTCTTCAGATCTGGATCAAAACCTCTGGATCTTCATCAACGACGAGATCTGCTCCTCATTAAGTCGGATGGACTAGATTCACAACGGATGGCTCAGATCTCTCCAATCTTCAACGAACGGTCCAAATCGATCCAAAGCTTTATCGCCTTGATTAGCCCTTGATTTGAGTCCAAATGTGGCCTAATCTGATCGAGTCATGACCCTTTTGATGCCTACAAAATAATAAACAAATATTAGCATCAAATACCATGAAAATAGACTAATTTGCAATTAGGTCCAAGATAGAATGAAATTATGAAATGTAGAGCAAATATGACTTTAAGCTATGAAAATATCATTAAAAACATGCATTATAAATCAAGATAATATAACCAAAATTATGGTTATCATTGACCTAGAGGAGTCTAGCATGACCAAGACTTCAAAGAAGCCTAGGAAGGTCATTAGGAAGGTAACTAGGGAAGCTATCGCTAGTGAGTACCTGACAAACCCAAGGTGCATCAATAGGCTTTGGGTTTCTAACAGTGTATTCTCTACACCCTAGATGGGTTTAGAGAGTATCAATTCAAATTAGAAGGGTGGTTAACCCAACCTTGATGAAGTTGGCACTTTAGGGCATTTTTAAGATAATGCCACTTCTTGAAAATGAGAAGGTTCTATTGTTTACTCTTTTAGAAGAGTAAAATGTGTTAAAAATTTAAAGATTTGGACTTAATTAAAATTGGTACAAATAGGACGAGTAAAAGAAATGGCAAGTTAGGATTTTGACATTCTCTTGGGAGATAAGGACAAACTTAGGTCTATTCTTTAAATTTAGAAATTAATTTGGAAAACTTAGATAGATAATCTAAGTATATTATTTTATGTTAAATTGTCATGATTGTTTGCCCATCATATATCATGATATCATATTTTGCTTCATATCATCATGAAAAATGTCACATGTCATGTTATACATACATCATATAGCTCTAGTATGTTTTCCTTTAAAAAGTATTCATTTTGATGTATGACATAAATCATCATGCATTAGTTTAATTCCTTGTAATTAAGGACAATGGCATTAGCTATCAAATGACATCTTAGGTAAATGATCACAATTTAAATGCTTAGATAGATATGCATGAACCCTTAGATTAAGAAAAACCAATATCTACATCTCACAAAAAACATAAGTTGACTTGTATGTGTCTTGATGCACATTAGATACAAGTGAGATGTTATAAGAATGAACAAAAACTCAAGATGCTGATTTAGTACATCTTTTTGAGTTTTAGTTTTATCAAAACATATAGATTATATATTATTCAATCATTCGGAAAGCTAATATATAAGCATGTGTATTTAGCCCAAGGAATATGGTTAGAAATTGGTTTTGAAAATCATTTCAAAATACTTTTAGAAAACCTTGGTGAAGGCTAACTTTTGATAAGAATTACCATTGTATAGTTAAATACAAACTAGAGCAAAACATTATAGGTTTCAATGGTTTCAAGTTTTGTATCAATCTTTGAAAATATGAATTATTTTCTTAGAAACTATTTTTCTATGATAGTATATGATATAAATAATGTCTATGCAAAATTTCATGATTTTTGGAAAACCATAGAATTATTTAAGAATTTCTAAATTTCAATCTGATTTTGAAATCAGGAAATTCAAAAACTCAATTGATCAAGTAATCGATTCAACTGGGAGTGGATCGATTGGTCAATCGATTTTTCCATGAATAGAAGCTTGCGGAATCGATCAGCCGATCGATTGGCCCTGACTTTAATCGATCAGTTAAAGCAGTTTTTCCACTAATAGAAGCTCACGGAATTGATCAGTTGATCAATCGACACCCTCTAAGCGATCAGTTGATGGATTGAGAGGTTGTTTTTGGCTAAAATAATCTTATTTCAGTCCATTCAGCCATGTTTAGTCATGTTAACCATCCCTAAACCTAAGAAATTCATTTATGAATATTTAAGGGAAATATTCTTGATAAAAACAAGAATAGAATGGTTAAGGAAGACTAAGTTAGAGTTTAGGATGAGATTTAGTTTCAAAAGTTGAATTTTGAATCTTAAAACTTCAAATTTAGATTTTTTAAAAGTTTAGAAGTTCCAAGTCATTGTTGGTGTAATAATAGAAGTCTAGAGCATGTTTTGAGGGGGAACTATTTCTTAAAGACATGAATAATTTTTTTAAAACAATGAAATAATGGAAGGTTGGAAACCTTCATTGTTATGAATGCTCTATGATGAATATTGGATGATGGGAATATTTTTTAGGATGAGCATTTAGAGACAATGAAGGTATGAGACCTTCATTGTGATGTTGTGAACAACAAGTAAAGTTGTAAACAACAAGTGAGGTTGTAAACAACATGCGGATAACTCTTTAGGAGAAGAGTTTTTGATGTGTATCAAAGGGGGAGAATGTAGAGTTTAAGTTAAGAAACCTTCACCCAAAGGGGGAGATTAACCTCTTGAAAAGGGGTAGAATGAAGAAAATTCTCATTCATGCTTTGGTATGACGAAGAAGTTGGGGCTATGAGATTAGCCTAACTTAAACGTATTCTCAAACATCAAAAAAGAAGATATTGTTGGTGTAATTTCTCTTGGTCAAGGTTGACCAGGTTGACTAAGCTTGAGTTGAATCAAGCTTGAGTCATAATATTTGAGTTTTGATGTTTGACAATATATAGAAATTGTACGTCCAATTGTCCATATGGGAGATTGATGGTCAAAATTTAACTAGAAGTTAAGTATATCAAGATTGACCGGATACTTGATTGGAAAGTCCTAACTGAAGGTTAAGCAAGGGCAAGGGCAAAACCAATAGAAAAGTTGGCAAAAGAAGAAAATATAAGTGGGTCAGTGCTGATCAAACACTTGGTGTTGAAAAGTTCCGGTAAGTGACGTCGAGTAGTGTGAAAAGCCATGGTGAGTGAAGTCAGGTAGATGGGAAAGTCCTAGTGAGTGAAGCTAGACAGATAGAAATCCTGGTGAGTAAAACTAAGTGAAAAGCTCTAGTGAGTGAAGTTAGGCAGTAAAAAAATCTCTGGGAGTGAAGCCAGGTAAAAAGTTCTAGTGAGTGAAGGTAGGCAGTGAGGAAGTCTTAGTGAGTGAAGGTAGGTAGTCGAAATCTAGATAAGCCAAGGTTGACCAGACATCCGGTGTTTGGAAGTCCAAGTGGTCATAAAGGATCAAACACTTAGCACGAGACGGGAAGTCCAAGTGGATCAAGATTGACCGAACACTTGGCATGGGGAGAAAAGCCCAAGTGGGTCAAAAGATTGACCGGACACTTGGTGACAAAGTCTTAGCAGGTCAAGGTTGACGGATGCTAGGCATGAGGAAGTCCCAACAGATCATAGTTGACTCGATGTTGGGTAAGGAAACCCTAGACTTAAGTTAGGGCTGAACTCAATCGATCAGTTGATCGATTGGGAGTGCTATCACGAAGAGGGAAAGTGAATCGATCAATTGATTGATTCAGCCAGAGCTCAATCAATCAGTTGATCGATTGAGGCACTTCACGAGAGAGCATAGTGTGCTCCCCAATCAATCAATTGATTGATTGGGAAACTCTAATCGATTAGTTGATTGATTGGAGAATGTTTTCTCACAATATTGCGATGTAGTCGGAATCGATTGACCAATTGATTCTGGGGATTCTTGCGAGAATACAGAAGCCTTCTAGATCGATCAGCTGATCGATCCAGATGCCCCAATCGATCGGTCGATCGATTGAGAGATGGCCATTGAGCAGGTTGTGACTTTTGGATGGCTAGGATTACTCCCAATTGATTGGGAGCCCTAGATCGTGAAGAATAAAGCTGTTGGCGAGGTTTAAACGTAACAACTCTTCACTGATTCTTCTCTGACACTCACCATCGGTTCTTGAAGGTTCTTGGAGCAAATTGATACTGCATTCCAAGCATCAAGAGGTATCTACAAGCTACAAAAGATCAAGTAAGAAGGTTTTCATTTATTTCTTATATATTTATTGTTGGTCCCTTTAGAGGCCGACAAGAGGGGAGGGGTGAATTTCCCTACAAAAATTAAACCAAAAACCTTTCTCAGATATTCAACTAATTTAAAAGAACTTGTAATAATAAATGAAAGAGACTAATTAGAAACAAATTCAGACACAGAGGGTTTACTTGGTTTGCAATCAGAGGATTGCTAATCCAAGGCAAAGATGACGCACTATCTGATTCTCCTCTGGGCGGAGTAACCTCTTGCAGCGTTGACAGTACAAAAGAATAGAAAGCACATAGAAAATGAATTACAAGTTGGTTAAATTAACTGTGCAAATCAGTGCTATATTTATAGCACTGGTCGGGGCGCCCCGAAGGGGTTTCAGGCGCCCTAGGGGAATAAAACTTTATCCCCCAACGTTCAGATCGCGTTATGTTGGACCCCGTGGGTGTTTTGATGTGATCAACCAAGTTGGTTAGGTTCTGCTTTGTGTTTGATCCCTGTGTCTGAGTGTGCAGGAGCTTAGGAGCACAGGAAATCGAGCGGAAGACGCAACTAGCGAGAAGGACGACACGGGAAAGGAGTCGACGGGCTCGGTGTGTCCGAAGGACGAGAGAGCTGCAGAAGAGTACACCGGTGGGCGAGAAGAACGTGCACGGTGTTCGAGGGATGTTAAGTTGGGGAGGAAGGCTGCTCGAGGAAAAGGACGGAAATTGGGTTCGGGTGAGCCCTATTTCGGTTGGCCACAATCGCCCAATCAATCGGAGCTTCGGAAGGAGAAAGGAAGCCAAAAGGAGCTGAAGAAGCTAGCCAAAGGTGCCTCAGACCAATGCCGAAGGCGCCTCAGCTGCCTCCACTATCTGAGGCGCCTTAGACCCAGTCCGAGGCGCTTCCAAGGTTGTTTAAGGCACCTCGGACCCAGCCAAAAGTGTCGTTTGCAACCGGATAGAGTTTTATCCGGTCAAACCTTATGGAGGCGCCTTGAACCCTCTTGGAGGCGCTTTCAACACTTGAGATAGAGTTTCCAGGAGTTATATAAAGGCTCCTGGAGCTAGGAAATAATCATTCTATTCAGTGTTCAACTCTGTAAGCAATTTCTAGCAATAGTTCTGAGCCGTTAGTGTGTAAAAGGCTTCTCCACCTTCAGTAAAGGAGATCTTCTACTGCGTTTTCTTACTGCCCTGGATTAACAACCCTTTTGGTTGTAACCAGGTTAAATTCCTGTCTCTTGTTTCTTTATTACTTTATTACTTTATTAATATTGCACTATTTGAGTTGAAAGTACGAGGAGGGTATAGTTTTAACTTTTCAGAAGCAATTCACCCCGCCCCCCCTTTTAATGGCCTCCGCTGCACCTACAATTGGTATCAGAGCTAGACCGCCTAAGAAGGACTAACCGCCGACTGAAGCACAACGATCAAGATGATGGCCGGAGCGAATATTTATCCCCCGAAGTTCGACGGAGACTTCGCGACATGGAAACGTCGGATGGAGGTATTCTTTAAAACCGACTTCAATATTTTACTAACTATGAAATATGATCTTAAAGTTCCGAAAGACAAAGAAGAGCAACAGTGGAGCAAGAAGGAGCAGGGTGAGTTTGTTGCCAATGGAAAGACAGAATTCCACCTGCTGAGCATGCCGCCACCACAAGAGATAAGTCGAATCGGAAGCTACTCCTCCGCGAAAGATCTCTGGGAAAAATTCCTGGAGCTTCATGAAGGTACCTCGGAAGCTAAGATAGCGAGGCGCGACATCCTCCGGACCCAGTTAACGAACCTTCAGATGAACAACGGTGAGAAGGTAGCACAACTCCAAGCAAGGATAAAAGAGCTGATCACGCAACTAACCAATCTTGGAGAAGAAGTAACGAACCGAGACTCAATCCGGTACGCGCTCAACGCCTTCCCGAGAACTCCTGAGTGGGCCTCCTTAGTAGATGTGTACTACATCTCTAAGGACTTTAAGGTAAGTACTCTAGAACATTTATTTTCTACTTTTGAACTTCATGAATCTTGAGTTGCAGAGCATAATGGAGTAGAGAAGACTAGTTAGAACATTGCCTTAAAGGCAAGAATAAACAGTTCTGACTCTGAAGCCTCGGTCAACAAATCCGAAGCGGCACTACTGGTAAGACGCTTCAATAATTTTTTTAAATCTAATAAATTTAGATCGCAGACAAAGAGGCATCAGCAAAGAAAAAGGACGGTTCATTGCTACAAGTGCAACAAAGAAGGGCACATCAAAGATGACTGCCCGGACTTGAAGAAAAAGGGGAAAGAGAAGGAAAAGACAAAGTACAAGAAACCAGAATCATCCAAACACAAGAACCTGAAGGTCACTTGGTCAGATTCGTCTTCTTCCGAATCAGACGTCGAAGCCTTCTCCGGGTTAGCGATGATGGCTAACCATCTTCCCGAAGATGACTCGAGCTCCAAGATGAGCATAGATGAAGGGGGAGGAACATCAGAAGAAGAAAGCTGCAGTGAAGGGGGAGCATCACCAAGTCAGGTAAGTAAGGTGCGTAATCTAACCCCTACTCAGTCATTTCTATTTATCAAGTCTCTTTCTAAAAAGTTAGATCAATTCGAAAAAGAAAATGAACATTTGAAATTAGAGAATGCAAAATTGAAAAATGAAATTGAAAAATTGAAATCTACTGCATGTTCAAATGTTTTTCAAAAATCTAAATTAAAAATTTTTGGTAAATTAAACTGGTATATTAGAAAGCATCAAGGTCAACTTAGGAAAATTCCTAAAACTTATGTACCCCCTAGATTTTTAATTAACCCAGTAGGAAGGAATCTATACTGGATTCTAAAGTCTTTGATAAATTAGAATTATTGAAGTTAGAGTTTACAGCGAGTAAATTAAACAATGAATTTCTTTATGAAGCTTTGTCTAAGGAAGTGGTTGTTACTCCAATAACCAAGAAGGCCTAGTGCCTCGCCACGACCTGGAAGCCGAAATATCGAAATAAAATGTTTAATCCACTTTCTGGTAAAAGCATTAAAAGTTAAAAATTAAATAATGCTTTGAAAGTTTTTTAAATTTTTTCTTGAAAACTCTAAAAAATTTATTTTTTAAATTATTATGGAAAAATTCTAAAAATTCAGGTTACTTAGAATTTTTTTTTAAATTTCTAAAAAATTCATTTTTACTTAGAAATTCCTTCTGAAAATTCTAAAAATTCATTTTTAACTTAGAAATTTTTTCTGGGAAATTCAAAAAAAAAATCATTTTTACTTAGAAATTCTTTCTGTTTTAAACTTATAAATTTTTTTTTTAAAAAAAAATCAATTTACTTGAAATTTTTAAAAAATTCAGTTTACCCCGTTTTTGCTGTGATCAAAGGGGGAGAAATAAGTACAAGTTTAGGGGGAGTTAGGAATATTTAAGAATTTCAAAATTCTTTTAGTACTGTAAATTTTTTTTGTAATTTTTATGCTTAAACTGTTAGTTAGTAATTTCTTTAAAATTACTATTTGTTTTTAAACTCTAACTTGAACTTGGGTTGATGCACATCAAAAAGGGGGAGATTGTTGGACCCCGTGAGTGTTTTGATGTGATCAACCAAGTTGGTTAGGTCCTGCTTTATGTTTGATTACTGTGTCTGAGTGTGCAGGAGCTTAAGAGCACAGGAAGTCGAGCGGAAGATGTAGTTAGCGAGAAGGACGGCACGAGAAGGGAGTCGACGGGCTCGGTCCGTCCGAAGGACGAGAGAGCTGTGGAAGAGTACACCAGTGGGCGAGAAGAACGTCCACGGCGTTCGAGGGACGTTAAGCCGGGGAGGAAGGCTGCTCGAGAAAAAGGCCAAAAATTGGGTTCGAGTGAGCCCTATTTCGGTTGGCTGCAATCACCCAATCAATCGGAGCTTCAGAAGGAGAAAGGAAGCCAAAAGGAGCTGAAGAAGCTAGCCAGAGGCGCCTCAGACCAATGCTGAAGGGCCTCAGCTGCCTCCACTATCTAAGGCACCTCAGACAGCTTGGAGGCACCTCAGACCCAGTCCGAGGCACCTCCAAGGTTGTTTAAGGCGCCTCGGACCCAGCCAAAAGTGTCGTTTGCAATTGGATAGAGTTTTATCCGGTCAAACCTTATGGAGGCGCCTTGAACCCTCTTAGAGGTGCCTTCAACAATCGGAATA
The DNA here is from genome assembly GCF_018446385.1 of Zingiber officinale. Taxonomy (NCBI): domain Eukaryota; kingdom Viridiplantae; phylum Streptophyta; class Magnoliopsida; order Zingiberales; family Zingiberaceae; genus Zingiber; species Zingiber officinale. The sequence goes on from NC_055992.1 coordinate 16,849,649, forward strand.
GAGTTTTTAGGAGCTATATAAAGGCTCCTAGAGCTAGGAAATAATCATTCTATTCAGTGTTCAACTCTATAAGCAATTCCTAGCAATAGTTCTGAGTCGTTAGTGTGTAAAAGACTTCTCCGCCTTCAGCAAAGGAGATCTTCTACTGCGCTTTTCTTACTGCCCTGGATTAACAACTCTCTTGGTTGTAACCAGGTTAAATTCTTGTCTCTTGTTTCTTTATTACTTTATTACTTTATTTACTATTGCACTATTTGAGTTGAAAGTACGAGGAGGGTATAGTTTTAACTTTTCAGAAGCAATTCAACCCCCCCTCTTGTTGGCCTCCGCTACACCTACACGTTAGAATCGATCTGGTCAAAGACTTCATCTCGGGCGCCCGGAAGGGTTCCGGGCGCCCGGAAGGGTTCCGGGCGCCCCGAGCCTTAAGGTTAACAGAAGTTGACTTTTTCATCTCCGGTTCAGCTCGTCTCGGTCCGGGTCTTGTTCGCTCCAGTTCCGCTAGCTTGGGTGATCTCAGCCATCCAGAATAGGGCTCACCCGAACCCAAGTTCCGGCCTTCTCCTCGAGCAGTCTTCCTTCCCGATTTCTCGTCCCTCGAACGCCGCGCACGTTCTTCTCGTCCACCGGTGTACTCTTCCGCGGTCACCTCGTCCCTCGGACGCACCAAGCCCGTCGGCTCTCTCCCCGTGCCGTCCTTCTCGCTAGCTGCGTCTTCCGCTTGACTTTCTGTGTTCCTAAGCTCCTACACACTTAGACACAAGGGTTAGACAAAACATGACCTAACTTAACTTGTTTGATCACATCAAAACACCTTGGGGTTCCAACAATCTCTCCCTTTTTGATGTGAGCAACCCAAGTTAAGCTAGGGTAAACAAATGCAATAAAAACAGTTAATTTGCAATCAATTTACAAATAAGTCTAAAGATTTTTAAAATGTACCTCCCTCTAGAGTTAACATACTTAACATTCTTCTCCCTCTTTGATCACATAAAAAATGGGGTTCCCTTTAACAAGTCTAAGGTAAAAAAATTTCTCCCGAAACACTCCTTTTAAATATGCAAATAAGTCCAGAATTCTTTTTATTAATTGAGAATATTTTCAAAAGTTTTTGCAAAAATGTCTAAGTAAAGACACTTTTCAGAATAGTTCTTTCGAAAAATTTCATAAAAAAATTTAAGTAAAACATTTTTTAGAAATAAATCATAAGTGTTAAAATTTTATTTTAAAATTTAAGTTTGAAATTTATTTCAGCATTTCCTTAAAAAAATTCCATAAGTAAAAAATTCTAAGACAATTTTTTTTATATAAAAAATTTTTAAAAAAATCTAAGTCAAAAAAATTTCTAAGGCAATTTCCAAAAAAAAATTTCTAAGTAATTTTTTTTAACTGAATATTTTTGAAAATATTTTCTAAAATAAATTGAATAACCCTTTAAAGTATATTTGCAACAGAAACATTTTCTAAGTTAAACAAAATTTTCAAAACAAATGTTTAACAACTTTTAAGTATTATTTAATTCTAACTTTAATACTTTTCCAGAAAATTGATTAAACATTTGATTTCAGTATTTTGGCTTCCAGGTCGTGGTGAGGTACCAGGTCTTCTTGGTTATTGGAGCAACAATCAATTCCTTAGACAAAGCCTCATAAAGAAACTATCTGTTTAACTTTCTTGCTGAAAAATGCTAAGTTTAATTTAAAATTTTAAGTTAAATATGTTTTCAGAACCCAATAGAGATTCCTACCTACAGGGTTAATTAAATATTTTCTAGGTACATAGGCCTTTGACATTTTTCTAATTTGATTTTGGTGAAACCTATAATACCAGTTTAGTCCTCTATAATTTTTAAAAGCAGAACCATTTGAACCGTTGGACTTTTTCAGCCTTACTATTTCTTCTTTTAGTTTTTCATTTTCAATTTTCAATTTTTAATTTTTCAAAATCCTCTATAAGACATGATTTTGCCAAAATTCTTTTTGTTTCTAAAATTTCATTTTCTAATTTGGTATTTTTTATTTTCTAATTTATACATGGATTTTTCCATTGCCTTAATACCAAAGTAAAGTTCATCAGGGGGTAAGAGGCATACCTCACTTACCATATCAGACTTGAACCCCTTGAAGCCTGAATCTCCCCCTGCTTCGCTACTTTCATCTGAGGTCGCTCCCCCTTAATCGATGCTGGGTTCTGATGTACTTTGCCCTTCGTAGCTTGCCATCAGTGCTATCCGGCATATTCTTGAATCTCGGACTCAGATGAAGAAGTGTCGTCCCAAGTAGCTTTTAGGTTCTTGTGCTTCTTGGGAATCTTGCCTTTGTCTTTCTTTAGTTCTGGACAATCTTCTTTTAGGTGTCCTTCCTTTTGACACTGGTAGCAACACATCCTTCTTCTATTTCTTGGATTCTTTTTATTCTGTATTTCTTTAAATTTATTAAATCTAAAAAACTTTTTAAAGTTTCTTACCATGTATGCTTCCTGATCATCTTCTGAGTCTGACTCGGGTTCATCCCATTTGGTTGCGTTTAGTGCGATCATCTGGCTTGATTCCTTTGTTCCTGCACACCTAGTTTCATGCAATTCAAGAGTGGAGAACAGTTCTTCTAAAGTACTTACCTCCAGGTCTTTCGAAATGTAGTAGGCGTCGACGATTGATGTCCATTCTGAAGTTCTGGGAAACGCGTTGAGTGCGTAGCGTATAGTGTCTCGATTTGTTACCGTTTCTCTGAGGTTCTCGAGATCAGTAATTTTTTCTTTTACCTTCGCGTGTAGATTGGCTACCTTCTCACCTTTTTCCAGACGGATGTTCATCAGCTTGTTTCGGAGGAAGTCTCTTCTAGTGAGCTTCACTTCGGACGTGCCTTCGTGGAGTTCCAGGAACTTCTCCCAGAGTTCTTTAGCAGATGAATAGCTTCTAATGCGATTGACCTCTTGAGGCGGCAACATGCTCATCAGGTGATATTCCACATGGCTGTTCGCTACAGACTCATTCTGCTCCTTCTTTGTCCAATGGCTCTATTCTTTTTCTTCTCCATCTTGATTCATCAGAGCTACAAAACCATACTTCATAATAAACCGAATTTCAAAATCAGTTTTTAGGAATACCTCCATACGTCGCTTCCAGTTTGCGAAGTCCCCCTCGAATTTTGGTGGAATGATGCTTGGTCCGACCATCTCGTTGCTTCGATCGGCGGTTAGTCCTCCTGAAGCGTCTTGCTCTGATACCACTTATTGGTCCCTTTGGAGGCCGGCAAGAGGGAAGGGGTGAATTGCCCTACAAAAATTAAACCAAAAACCTTTCTCGGATATTCAACTAATTTAAAAGAACTTGTAATAATAAATGAAAGAGACTAATTAGAAACAAATTTAGACACAGAGGGTTTACTTGGTTTGCAATCAGAGGATTGCTAATCCAAGGCAAAGATGACGCACTATCTGATTCTTCTCTGGGCGGAGTAGCCTCTTACAGCGTTGACAGTACAAAAGAATAGAAAGCACATAGAAAATGAATTACAAGTTGGTTAAATTAGCTATGCAGATCAGTGTTATATTTATATCACTGGTCGGGGTGCCCCGAAGGGGTTCTGGGTGTCCTGGGGGGATAAAACTCTATCCCCCAACGTTCAGATCGCGTTAGAATCGATCTGGTCAAAAACTTCATCCCGGGCGCCCGGAAGGGTTCTGGGCGCCCCAAGCTGCTCCGGGCGCCCGGAATGGTTCCGGACGCCCCGAGCCTTAAGGTCAACAGAAGTTGACTTTTCGTCTCCGGTTCAGCTTGTCTCGGTCCGGGTCTTGTTCGCTCCGGCTCCGCTAGCTTGGGTGATCTCGGCCATCCGGAATAGGGCTCACCCGAACCCAAGTTCTGGCCTTCTCCTCGAGCAGCCTTCCTTCCCGGTTTCTCGTCCCTCGAACGCCGCGCACGTTCTTCTCGCCCACCGGTGTACTCTTCCGCGGTCACCTCGTCCCTCAGACGCACCGAGCCCGTCGGCTCTCTCCTCGTGTCGTCCTTCTCGCTAGCTGCGTCTTCCGCTCGACTTCCTGTGTTCCTAAGCTCCTGCACACTTAGACACAAGGGTTAGACAAAATAGAACCTAACTTAACTTGTTTGATCACATCAAAACAGCTTGGGGTTCCAACATTTACTTCTTATTTCAAGTTGTATGCTTGTGTAAGTTTGTACGAGGTTTCTTACATCTGGATTGTTCTGAGAAGGAGTGTTTTTAATAGTGGAAAGTGTGCTCGTATGTGAATCCTTGGATTAGTTATCTCATCTTGAGGTAAATATCAAATAAATTCTTTGTGTTAGCATTGGAGGAGTTCACTTCGAGTTTTCCGCTGCAAATCATCTTCAATGAAGCGAGATGAGTTATTCACTCCCCCTCTCTAGTTCCGGAGTGTCCCAACAATATATTCTTTATTACAAATGTGACATCTTATCAGAAGTATTTCCTATAAAAGATTGTTCCCGCAAGCCAAGGTTTAGACTATGCTTATTGTTATACGCACTCATATTTCATTACTCAACTACTGTTTCTTCTTCACATTTTTATGTTTCTGGAGATCTATCTTAAGCATCGAAATAGAAGGTCAGGGCAATCCGATCTCCATTCTAATCTTCTTCTTTGCTTTTTTTTTTTTACTTCTTGCAGGCTCATCTATCAATGAGGACATCTCACCTTTTATTAGGAGACTATATATATATATATATATGGCTCATAAAATAAATTAAATGAAGAAAAATTAAATATATTTAAGAAAAAGAAAAGCATAAGTATTAAAAATATATATATAATAATTTGATTATAATGGATAATATTTATTTTGGTCCCTGGGGTTTCAACTCAATTGTAAAATAGTCCTTATAATTTTAATTTACTTCAATTTAATCCCTCACATCATTTTTTTTTGGCAACATTTCCCTCCAAATTGGGGGTCATTTATGTAATTGTCTAATTAATAAATAAAATAAAAAACCTTTTTATTTTCAATAATTAAATATATTTAATAAATATTTTAATAAAATCAATTTTACTCCATCCTTTCCCCTTCCACATCTTCACCATTGTCAAAAACCCTTCTTTCACCCCAGTAAGAAATAGTTTACAGCTACAATTTTGTCCTCTTGCAGGAAAAGCCCTTTGAACATAGGTTAGTTTATTAATCTTTGAAGTTCATTTTTCTTAAACTTTACTGCAATTTAAGAACTTGCAAAGTTTTTAAATCAAGCAAGAGACATGTTAATGGAGATGTCAAGCTTTTCCTCTTTCCTTAGGCAGTTGCTTCAGGAGAGAAAAAGAGAGATTCGGCTTTCAAGCTTGGAAGAAAGAATCTTTATCCTATCCCACATCTCTTCTACCTTACTATAATCAATTCATCCATGCCTGCCAAAGTCGTCCATCCCAAATTTAACCAAATCTAAAATGCTTCATTATAGTTACACATAATATGTTTGATAAAATGCTTCATTATAGTTACAAGATTTCTATAGCAAATTTTTTAATCTTGTACTGATTTTCTCCATATTTTTATTGTTCTAGGAAATGTGGTTTGATTTGGAGATCAACTATTTGGGAGACAAATTGATTGTAGAAAATTTGAGTTCAACTTGTTATGAGTATTTGTCTCTATTAAGTAATAGAGTAATGGTAGAAGGTATCTTGCCTAACATAAGTAATGTGGTTATTATCAATAACTATGAAGACATACAAAGTTTAATAGCAATATATCTTTCTATTGGATTGCAAAATGTTTGTGTAAATTCACACATAATACATTGTCCTGTAGTTGAAAGTTCTCAAAATATAATTGGTAGCTCACTAGTGACAAAAGTTTATGGAGATGAAAATATCATTTCCACAAAGTCACTTGAAAATGATGAATTTAGATGAAGAGGAGAGCATAGATGTTGAAGGGATTCTTGAATGGAATGATTCTGAATTTGAAGAAAATGCTAAAAATGATGAGTGTGCACTTCATGAGTCAAATGATGAGGAGGAGGAGCAGGAGGAAAATTTGAGTGATTACAATTCTGATAAAGATCAATCAATCTATCACACTGATGAAGATTTATAAGAAAGGAATCCGATTGCAATATTAAGTGATAACATAGAAGGGGAGTATTTTGAATTTCAACATGATTATTGATCCTGTCTGGAATCTGAGAAGACGGAACTGTCGGTGTGACGTGACTAGAATGTTGACCGCATTTCCATGACTCGGATGATGAGCTGTCTTCTGTGTTGATCAAGTCGTCAGAAGTCCTCTGGTCAACAGTACATATAGCCAGCGACCGGGTTGCCCCGGTCCCTAGTACCTTGATGCTCGAGGCGGATCCCACAAATATATAAGCAGTCGAATAATAGTAGAACAACTAAATAAATACAAGATGAGTATAGTGACGTATCCTGACCCTAGGGGGCGCCCTCGGATAGATCGATGAGCTAGTCGCGATGTTGATCGAGTCATCATGACAGTGCAGGATAGATGAGTGTGAGTCAGCTGAGGAGACGGATCTAGGGGTGATGATAGGGAATCCAGTGCAGCATGGATCCAAAATGCGATACGTAGGCCGAAATATGACAGCGGCACCTAGGCCGGGATACCACAGCGGCTCGTAGGCCTGTGCACGACACGCAGGCTGGATAATGCCAGTAACTCCCAATCGTAATAGTGGTACGAAGAGCGAAATATAACGGCTCGATGGTCAGAACCACATCGGTGCGCAGGACGAACATCATCTCGACTCGGAGGTCGGTGTAGACAAACCTGAGCACTTAAATAGCGGCTGCCCGGAGGGTGACGGCGACCGCTAGAGGAGGCAGCGTCTGTCGCTGGAGGTGACGCCCGCTGGAGGCGGTGTCGGCGGTTGCTGGAGGCACCGGCGACAGCGGCGGGAGGCACCGGTGGCCGCTGGAGGAGGTGTCGGCGGCTACTAGAGGTAGCGACGGCAGCGGCAGGAGGCATCGACAGCTGCTGGAGGAGGTGTCGACGCCCACTGGAGGCGTCGGCAAGACACGTCGGCGGCCGCTGGAGGAGGCAGCGGAGAGAGGAAGCAGAGGAGGGGAGCAAGGGCTCATCGGCGATGATGGAGGAGGTGTGTGACCGGCAGTGCGACGTGTGCGACCGATGGCGTCGCTGGTCTCTACCTGGCGGCGGATTAGAATCCCCTATGCTTGGCGGCGACGACAGCCAAAAAACTCCCCCTCTCTCCCCTTGATCTGTGAACAGTGCTCCTTGTAAACTCAAAACCCTTAATATGTAGAATGACGAAAATGCCCTCCATCTTCTCCCTTATCACCTTTGGGCCTCAAGAGTATATCCGCATCACAAGCCTCTCCTTCAAGTCTAGTCGAAAGAGGCGCAAGTCCGACTAACTAGATAATCGGTCGCGAAAGCTGAATTGCTCTCGATATCAGGTCACATTGCTGAACCCATCGTATAATGCCTCGCAAGCGGTCGCTATAGTAATGGTGTTGTACGAGAGATGGTAGCGATGTCGAGTGAACCACGCGAAATAACCAGACCGATGCGGAGTGAACCAAAAAACGTCAAGTGAGTGACGAGTAAAATGATAGCCGACCAAGTGACACGCAGGATGCCGAGCACGTGACCGCAAGGATGTCGACCGGGCAATCTGAAGGATGTCGACTAGGCAATCGGAAGGACATTGATTAGGAGAGACGCTTGGCAAGCGATACCGAGTGTGCGACCGAGAAGATGCTAACTGATGGATCGGGAGAATGCCAAGCGGGCCACTGAAAAAATGTCAACCGAATAATCGTAAAATGTGACTGGGTGAGCCAAATGTCGACCGGGTGACCGTAAAATGCCGACCATGCGATCACAAGGATGTCAGAAACTACAAGAAGTGGCTAAGCGGATGGTCATGAGATAAAGATTGGGCGGCAACGAAAGTGTCGACTAAGTGTCCGGGAGAATGTCGGCAGTCGATCATAAACTGCTGACCAGGCCATCTAGCGAATGTCGAGCATTCGGCCAAGTAGTTTAAGTGTGTGGCGGTCGGATGACTATGAGAGTGTTGAACGAGCGGCCCAGAGAATGCCGATCAGACGATCGTAAAATGTTGGCCCGGCAATCGAGTAGTACTGAGTGGGATGATGTCGAGTAGGATAGGATCGCGAGAGCAAAAAGCACGACGTCGATGTCCCGAGTGGATGCGAGGCTCATGTGACCGAAGGGCATGGAATCCGCAGGATACTGCGGTCTGAGACCAGTGAAGATACTTCAGTCCCAGACCAGTGACGATACGATGGTCCGAGATCAGTGGGGATACTCCTGTCCGAGATCATTGGAGATAGCTCGATCCCGAACGGGGGAGATGAATGCTTTGACAAGCTAGTCTACGACCAGTGGAGACTGGTCGACCCCGAACGAGGGAGATAGGAGATCCAATATTCTGGTCTGCGACCAGTGAAGATTGCTCGACCCCAAACGGGGGAGATAGGAGATCTGATATGTTAGTCCGCGACCAGTGAAAATCGCTCGACCTCGAACGGGGGAGATAAGAGAATCTACTAAGTTGGTCCCCAACCAGTGAAGACCGCTCGACCCCGAACGGGGGAGATAAAAAATCTGATATGCTGATCCGCAACCAGTGAAGACTGCAAGACCCCGAACGAGGAGAGATAAGAGAATCTACTAAGCTAGTTCCCGACCAGTGAAAATCGCTCAACCCCGAACGGGGGAGATAAGAGATCCGATATGTTGATCCGCAACCAGTGAAGACCGCTCAACCCCGAATGGGGGAGATAAGAGATCCGATATGCTGATCCGTAACCAGTGAAGACCGCTCAATCCCGAACGGGGGAGATAAGAGAATCTACTAAGTTGGTCCTCCACCAGTGAAGACCGCTCGACCCCGAACGGAGGAGATAAGGAATATGATATGCTGGTCCGTGACCAGTGAAGCCCGCTCGACCCTGAACGGGGGAGATAGGAAGTATGACATGCTGGTCTGAGACCAGTGGAGACCGCTCGACCCTGAACGGGGGAGATACGGGTTTAAGATCGTCGCTCGATCGTCTGTGGAGACATGGGTTTATAGTCGCCGCTCGACTTCTAGAGCCCGTAACTCTAATATAACTCAAATCCTACCGATCGGCTCGGGAGTCTCTGATTCAAGGGTTTATAGTTGCCGCTCGACTTCTAGGGTTTATAGTCATCGCTCGACTTCTAGAGCCCGTGGCTCTAATATAACTCAAACTCGCCCGATCGGCTCGGGAGTCTCTGACTCAAGGGTTTATAGTCGCCACTCGACTTCTAGGGTTTATAGTCGTCGCTCAACTTCTAGAGCTCGTGGCTCTAATATACTTCAAACCCGGTTGATCGACTCGGGAGTCTTCAACATTAAGCCTATGACTCTAATATAATATAAACCCGATCGATCGACACAGGAGTCTTCGACATAGAGCCTGTGGCTCAAATATAGTATACATCCGATCGATCGGCATGGGAGTCTTTGACATCGAGCATGTGACTCTAATATAATATAAACCCGGCCGATCGACACGGGAATCTTCGACATTGAGCCTGTGGCTCAAATATAATATACACCCGGTCGATCGGCATGGGAGTCTTCGACATTAAGCCTGTGGCTCTAATATAATATAAACCCGGCCTATCAGCATGAGAATCTTCGACATTGAGCTCGTGGCTCTAATATAATGTAATATAAACCCGGCCAATCGGCACGGGAGTCTTCGATCAGGGAACAATGACATAACCTATGACCAAAAGGGAAAATATAACGGAAAAACTGACCTGCCGACCAGCAGAGGATCTGACTTAGTTCCTCGACTCCCGAATACCCGTGGAGTGAAGAGCATATGATATGTTTGTCGAAACCCACCGAGGTCATGAGGATGGCAAAATTTTCCGACGTTGTCCATCTTCACGTTCCAGATCAGGCAAAGTTCCCACAGACGACGCCAATATAATCCTGTTTGGAATCTGAGAAGACGGAACTGTCGGAGTGACGTGGCTGGAATGTTGACCGCATCTCCATGACCCGGATGGTGAGTTGTCTTCTGTGTTGACCAAGTCGTCAGAAGTCCTCTGGTCAACAGTACCTGTAGCTAGCGATCTGGTTGCCCTGGTCCTTGGTAGCTCAATGCTCGAGGCGGGTCCCACGAATGTATAAGCAGCCGAATAATAGTAGAACAACTAAATAAATACAAGATGAGTACAGTGACGTACCCTGGCCTCGGGGGGCGCTCTTGGATGGATCGGTGAGCTGGTCGCGATGTTGATCGAGTCGTCGCAATCGTGCAGGGTAAATGAGTGTGAGTCAGCTGAGGAGCCGGATCTAGGGGTGATGATAGGGAATCCGGTGCAGCATGGATCCAAAATGTGACACGTAGGCCGAAATATGACAGCGACACCTAGGCCGGGATATCACATCGGTTTGTAGGCCGAACATCATCTCGACTCGGAGGCCAGAGTAGATAAACCTGAGCCCTCAAACGGCAACTGCTCGGAGGGTGACGACTACCACTAGAAGAGGCAACGTCTATCGCGGGAGGTGACACCCTCTGGAGGCGGTGTCGACGGCTGTTGGAGGCGTTGGCGGCTGCTGGAGGCAGCGGCGGGAGGCACCGTTGACCGCTGGAGGAGGTGTTAACGCCCGCTGGAGGCGTCGGTGGCTGTTGGAGGCAGCGGCAGGAGGCTCCGACGGTCGCTGGAGGAGGTGTCGACGCCCGCTGGAGGCGTCGGCTGCAGCAAGACGCGCCGACGGCCGTTGGAGGAGGCAGCGGAGAGAGGAAGCAGGGGAGGGGAGCAAGGGTTCACCAACGACGATGGAGGAGGTGTGTGATGTGTGCGACCGGTGGCATTGCTGGTCTCTACCTGGCGGTGGATCAGAATCCCCTATGCTTAGCGGCGGTGGCGGCAGCCAAACCACCCCCCTCCCTCTCTCTCTCTCCCCTCGATCTGTGAACAATGCTCCTTGTAAACTCAAAACCCTTAATATATAGAATGACGAAAATGCCCTCCATCTTCTCCCTTATCACCTTTGGGCCTCATGAGTATATCCACATCAATCATAATGGAAATCAAATTATAATTTTGAAAGAAGGGCATATATTTGATAATGTGCAATATTTCAAGGACATTCTTGCTAGATATACAATTCAAGAAGAAATTAAACTGAAAAAGCTCAAGAATGATAAAGTGAGGGTTACTGGTCTGTGCAATAATGGTTTTGGTTGTTTATGGAGGTTACATGCATCCACCTCTCCTCATGGAGTGACATAGATAAAAAAAACATAAAAGGAGTTCATACTTGTGTCAGGAATTTGAAAGGTGTTGGAGCAACAGCAAAATGGATTGCAAATAAATTCAAAGAAGAATACAAAAACAATACACCAAAATTGGCGGAAGAGCTAGATTGTGCTTTAAGGTCAAAATATGGAATCCATGCTCATTCTAGTAAACTGTTTAGGGTAAGGAAAATTGCAATGGAAGTAGTGTCAGGAGACTATTTAGACAGTTATGCTAATATACCAAGATACATTGCTGCAATTAAGGAATCAAACAGTGGAGCTTATGTGAAATTTAATGTGATGGCCTTGATATTTGTAATCCACATTGTGCACCTAAATTTGAAAGAATTTTCATAAGTTTTGAATCACAATTCCAAAGGTATATTAAAGAATGCAACCTTTTATTGGAGTGGATGGTTATTTCTTAAAAGGGTCATACAAGGAGGGTGAATTACTTATTGCAGTGGCTTTGGATGCGAACTTTGGAATTTTTCCAATTGCAAGTATTACTATTTCCTATTATTTTACTTCAAATTTTTGAAAATTATTTTCAGATTTATATTATTCTAATACTACTTTTTCCTATTTATAGTGCTGGTTTGTGAGTGGACAATGAAGATAGTTGGACATAATTTTTTTGATTGCTTACATACATGCATGCAAGATGAAAGAGCTATTACTTTCATGAGTGATAGACGAAAGGTGTTGAAAAAGACAATTAATTTAGTATTTTTAACTTTAAGACAAAGGTATTGTGCTAGGCATTTGTATGCAAACTTCAAAGCTAAATTTCTAGGTCCTAAGCTGAGGAAACTTTTTTGGATTGTCGTTAAAGCCTACACAGAACAAGACTTCAAAGATGTCATGGATGAAATGAAAAAAGTTGACCTTGTGGCATATAAGTGGTTGATGGAAACATGCAAAGAACATCCATGTACTTGGTTAAGACATGGATTTGATTTAGATGTCAAAGTTGATCAGGTTACGAATATAATAACAGAACCCTTCAATGCATTTTTGGGAAAATGAGAAATGCCAGTGATACCATTGTTGGCAAACCAGTTTACCAAAGGTCATGAAGAGATTCTTTACGAGGTATTAGAAAGCTTTAACTTGGCAAACCAGTTTACCACCGAAGGTAAATGCTAAAGTGGAGAAAAATCAAAGAGAGGGGAGGAAGTTACTAGGCCCTCTTCTGAATTTTTATTTGAAATTTATTATGATAAAAAGTACATTGTCAATCTTAAGGACAAAACTTGTGAATGTATAGAGTGGCAAGTTTGTGGAGTGCCCTATAAACATGCGGTGTGTTGTATTACATGAGATATGTTCCGATGCAGTATGTGGATCCATACTTGACTAGGGAGGCATATTTGAGGACGTATAATGGGATGATCAATGTCGTTTCTGATAAATCTAAATGGACAAAAAAAACTCTCAAATTCCTCTTTTGAAGCCTCCAACTCACAAGAGAAAAAATAAAATGTTCAAACAAGGTACATCTAGTAGGAGGGAGCCAAATGAACCTTCAAAGGGTCACAAAAGATCAATTCATGTCACTTGCAAAGTTTGTAATGAGATTAGACACAATAAAAGAACTTCAAGTAAAAGAAGTGTACAAAATAGGCCAAAGAAACATGTATGATTTATTTTTAGATTCTCACTTTATTGTAGTTGAGTTTTTTTTTTTTCAATTATGGTTTATTTTCTAGTTGTCCCCACCTAATGAAATAAGATTTGATTGTTATTGTTGTTATTGTATGATTTAATTTCTCTAAAATATTGGAAGACATGAGCTCTCAAATGCCAACTATAGACAATATTAGGAGCTCTCAATCTTAAATGTAAGGTCTTTTCGGTTTAATATCAGTATTCATGAGAATATGGGTTTGATGTATTTTTTTATTACTATTTCACATGCTTTTAACAATGACCTATGCTTCAGAGGTTGGGGTGATGCAACTTAAGATGACGATTATTCATAAGTGGATGGTTTGGATGTTTGTTTTGTAATGGTAAAAGTTAACTAAATTTTCGCTATCCTAAAGTTGTAATGATACATTTTTCTTGTAAAAATTGAAAAATTATTGATGTTGTTGATGCAGGGAGTACCAAACGATCGAACCTGTGTTTTGATAATAACAAAGGGGTTAAAAGTTAAATTATCTTGTGATCTAACAAGTGTAACTGAGTTTGCAGGAAAGTCCTAAGTGATCTTAGGCAAATGAAAAGTCCTAGTTGAGGCTAGGCAGGTGGAAAGTCCTAATTGTGGTTAGACAATGAAATCCTGATCCGGGGGACTGGACGAAGTCTTGGTGGATCAAGGACTTTGGATGAAGTCCTAGAGTCAGGGACTCTAGGCGAAAACTCGGGTATCACGGACACCAGGTGGAAGATTGGGCGGGTCATGGATCGAATGTTCAACATGAAGTCCTGAAGTCTTGGATGCTGAGCAAAAGTTCTGACGGTCTAAAGAGCCGATCTGACAAAAGGTAATTTTCCTGAGAGGAGTAGGTGAGGACGCGTTCCTCGAAGAGGGAACAGTAGGCATCGGTCCGACCTAGAGTTTCAGCGAAACTCAAAGTCAGGACTGGATAGTCCGGAGACTGTCAAAAGTTAATTTTTATATTGTTTGCCTATTATTCTAACTCTGTTTTACAGGAAGACTAACATTTTGCAAGTTAGGATTTTACCTTTATCGGGCGACCAAACGTTGGGATTAGTCGACCGAACCCAAGTGATCAGATCAGCTTATGGCCATCCTTGACCAAGGGATCGGTCGACCGAACGTCGGGTTCAATCGATCAAACAGTGGATAAGCAGCAGACTGATTAGACCGAGTTGATCGGATCAGATAAGAAGGTGATCATCAGCGGATCGGTCGATCGAACTGCAGGATCGGTCGATCGAACTGCAGGATCGGTCGATCGAACGAAGACTCATCCGAAACGGTAGCATCTGGACAAGAAGTCGGGCTGATTTAGGTAGAATCAGTCGACTGATCAAGGGGATCGATCGACAGATCAACGTTGAGTCAAACACTAATCCCGAGATCAGTGGATCTAGATCAAGTCTAACTCGGCTATAAAAGGAGGCCTTGACCAGCACTTTGGGACAACAAATTCGAACATCTTCTGCTCCTGTATGCTTCTCCAAAGATAAGTCCACGAAGTTGTAACGCTGTTCCGACGACCGAAAGCTCGCATCTCCAACCCTCTAAGTTGTCAGTATAGTTTTTCATTTATTATACTTAATCTACTCAATTGTAATTGCACTTGTCTTTGTAATCCACTGAATTGATAGTGAATTGCCTAAGTAAACATTCAACGAGTGTAGGCCTTGGAGTAAGAGTCGTCACAGACTCCGAACCAAGTAAAACTAAAAGTGTTAGCTTGATTTTTGATTGCTTGGTTTTCTTACTATTCAGCAGTGTTTACTTTATTTTTCGAAAAATGAATGTAAAAGCCACGAGCGTTATTCATCCCCCTATAGTGCTTTCATCCTACAATTGGTATCAAAGCGGGGATATTCTGAATCGGTACAACTACCGTTCAAACACTCATTTTCATTGCTTTCTCGTCCGTTTTTTTGTAAAAATAAATTCTTATATTTTTTTTTTGTTTTTAAATTTTTGCCATACATCAGATTTGGTTTGATAACCTCTCCTGACAAATTTGTCGATTTGTCAATTTGTTTTTTCAAAATTGGAACAACACCATTCGAGCTGCTTTTTCTGCCTTTTCTCTTTTATACTGCACCATTAATCCAAGACAAAGTCTTGGAACATTCATTATTTTTTGTGTGCGCAAGATTTTCTATCAATGACCCACAAAGAAGGTTATAGTACCGCACACCCGCTCCTTTTCTCCGGCAAGGATTTTGGCTACTAGAAGGACTGAATGGAGTATTATCTGAATACCTAGGTAGAAATGTGGATCATCATCCAAACGAGCTTCTTCCTACCAGTTGATGACACTGGAGCACATGTGTCATGTGAAAAATGGGACACACACTTGATGAAAAAGATCAAGGCTGATGACAAGGCGACTCGAGCCCTACAATGTGAACTAATCAAAGATGAACTGAATCGAGTTGGACCATTCAGCAGCGCCAAAGATCTCTGGTAAAAGTTGATCAAACTTCTTGAAGGAACCTTCGACGGTAAGATATGTAAGAAAGATTTGTTGTTAAATAAATTATATAACATCAAAATACAGAATAAAGAATCAACAAGTCTATTACATGCCTGGATCTAAGATATGATTAACGAACTCCACTCAGTTGAACATAAAATGAAAAATCATTATATTATAAGGTATACACTACAAACCTTTCCTAGGAAAATCTTATTGGCATCCATGGTAGATGTAGTGTTCAAAACCACTTACTTAATTGAGCGGATTTATTGGATTAAATTACAATTTAATTAGAATATGGATTTATTTAATTAAGGAGATTTATTAGATTAATTATAATGTAATTAGATTTCAAATTTATTTAATTAAGGATACTTATTGGGGTAATTATAATTGTTTACTTGATTCAATTAAGAATTTATTTACATAAATAGATTTAATTAATTAAGTTAGCCTACAATTAGGAAATTTGGATTAGTTAATTATATTAAGAAAATAAAAAAAATACAAATATATAAAGACTTAGTATTTATATAATTTATGTGTATAAATTATCCATCTAATCATTATATAATATAAAATGTATAATATAAATTATAAAGTATAAATAAAATTAAATAAGGAAGATATAAGATATAGAACGTGTAAAAATATATAGTGCATATAAACTAATTAAGAAACTATAGTATTATAAATTATATATATCATGAATAAAATTTATATGACTAAGTAAAATATATATGGAATTATATAACCATGGGTATACGTTTCTATTTAGATTTAGTATTAAGTTTTATAAAAATAATATATAGGACTTAACATTTATAAAATTAGTAGGAATTAGAAATTGAACCAAGTCCAAAATTCTCTCTTTTATTTAAACCCTCACCTAGAACGCCACCTTGTCTTTTTGTTTCCGTCGGCCCTAAACCCTCACCTCGCCCAACTCCACCGGTTCTAGAGCTCCAAGAGAAGACAACTAAAGGAGGGGTTGGTAGCTAAGATTTAAAGACATGTTCTCAACCATACTATTGTTTTATTTAACTTCTATGTCTTGTGAAGTTTAGGATTTTATAGTTTGTTAGGTTTGGTTCTGTTGTAGTGTAAATTAGCCTCAATGGGTAAACGAATTTCACTTCGATATCTTCTGTTGAAATATAGGAAATTTAGTTATCTTTCATTACCAATTTACATAATCTTTTTCGGATCAAAGATGAATTTCATATGATTTTTATACCATTGAATGACAAATCTGAATTATGTTGTGATCCTGTTGCTTTTGGTTCTGTTGTGGTGTAAATTAACCTCAATGGGTGAATGAATTTCACTTCGGTGTCTTCTGTTTAAATGTAGAAAATTTAGTTACTTTCATTACCAATTTACAGAACCCTTTTCGGATCAAAGATGAATTTCATATGATTTTTATATCACTGACTGACAAATCTAGAATTATGTTGTGATCCTGCTACTTTTGGTTCTACTATGATGTAAATTAGCCTTAATGGGTGAACGGATTTCACTTTGGTGTAGAAAGGGGATTGACTATGAAGAAATGTTCTCTCTAGTGACAAGATATACATCAATTAGAGCTTTGTTGGCTTTGGTGGCACATCACGATTTGCAATTGAAGTAAATGGATGTGAAGTCGGCATTTCTTCATGGAAATTTGGAGGAGCAGATTTTTATGTCACAACTTAAGAGATTTAATCAACATAGACAAGAGCGGTTGGTTTACAAGTTGAAGAAATCGCTCTATGGATTGAAACAATCTCTTAGACAATGATACAAATGTTTTGATTCATACATGATTCAAAACGGATATATGAGATGTGAGTATGATTGTTGCATATATATGAAGAGCTTTGAAGATGAATCACTGATTTTTTTACTACTATACGTAGATGACATACTCATTGTTGCGAAGAAAATGAAAGAGGTTGATAAATTGAAGAGGCTGCTGAGCAAGAAATTTGACATGAAAGATTTGGAAGAGGCCAAGAAGATTCTTGGGATGGAGATTCACAGGGATAGAGTTGCAGGGAGATTATGGGTGTCTCAACGTAGCTATATGGAGAAGGTACTGGATAGGTTTTGTTAGTGCCGGAAGCATCCGACGATCGAACCTGAGTTTTGATTATGTCAAAGGGTTCAAAGTTTGTAGGACCGTTGCAGCCGGCTAGAAGGGGGGTTGGATAGCCTGCAAAAATAAGACAACCCTTTCTCGAACTCTCAACAGTACACTTGTATAAAATTGAAGCAGTAAATAAAAAGCAGAAAGAAAGAGGCAGAAGATTTTTACTTGGTTACAACCAAGGAGGTTGTTAATCCAAGGAATGTAGCACTAGTATCTCCTTCAGGCGGAGAAGCCTCTTACAGTAGTGAAAGCGTAAAATAGAGAAACTAATCTAGAACAGTAGCATACAAGTGTTGGAAATGGAATGTACTGAGTTGATGAAAAGCTTCTAGACCAAGGTTATATTTATAGCCTTGGTCGGGGCGCCTGGAAGGGTTCTGGACGCCCTGGGGGGATAAAACTTTATCCCACAACGTTCAGATCGCGTTTGACGCGATCTGGTCAACAACTCTGGTCCGGGAGCTCAGAAGGGTTCCGGGCGCCCTCGGCTGCTCCGGGCACCCCAGACTGTTCCGGGGGCCCCGGAGCCTAAAGTCAACCGATGTTGACTTTTTCATCCGGGGACCACTGCTCCGGTTCAGTTTGCCTCGGTCCGGGTCTTCAACTCCGAATCCGCTTGCTTGGGTGATCTCTGCCATCCGTAAAAGGGCTCACCCGAACCCAAGTTCCGGTCTTCTCGAGCAGGCTTCCTTCCGGTTTCTCGTCCCTCGGAATCGCCGCGTGTTTCCTTTTCGTCCGCCGGTGTACTCATCTGCAGTCTTCGTCCCTCGGATACACCGCATGTCTTCCTTCTCGCTAGTTGCGTTTCTTGCTCCTCGAGCAGTCTTCCGCTCCGGCTTTCGTCCCTCGGAACCACCGCGCGTTTCCTTCTCGTCCGCCGGTGTACTCTTCCGTAGCGCCTCGTCCCTCGGACGCACCGTGTGCCGTCCTTCTCGCTGCCTGCATCTTCCGCTCGACTACCTATGCTCCTAAGTTCCTGCACACTTAGTGTAAAGCCCGAAAAAAATTCCCAAATTTATTTTAGAAATATTCTAGGATTTTTCTGGAATTTTTAGATATTTTTCCGGAATTTTCCGAGTAGCGGAAGTAGCAAAAAGAAATATAAGCGTAAAACGGCCTAGGCGGGGATTGAACCCGAGACCTATGATTTAGAGGGACAATGTCATAACCAGTTGACCCAGCAGGGCTGTGCTGAAAGAGGAGGGGAACGATTATATTTAAGTTGGGTTTAGCCGAATTAACCACTTAATATAAATAGAAGGTTTAAGTGGGTTTGGTTTATTTTTGCTTGGTTCGACAACCTTCTCCCTCTCCAAACCCTCAACGCCGACGCCACCCTCTCCTCTCCCTCACGCACGGCACACCAAGCCCCAAGGTCCCTAGGGCCATCTCCCGGCGACGACTCCTACACGAAAGAGGCTCTCCTCCGCGAGAGGAACGCGAAGACGTGAGCGGATCGTCGAGAGGACCACCTCCACCGGAGTTCTAGCGAATAGAATCGTAAGAAATTACGATTAGAAGGTAAGAAACCCCTCACCTGCAGTATAATAGTTTCCGCTTGAGTTTTTATGCTCTAGTTAGGATGTATGCAGATTTTTATCGATACCTAGGGTGTATTTAGCTCTCTTCGCCAATTAGGGATTAGTTTAGCGCTTTTAGATGGGCCGAATACGTCTATTCTCCTTCAGTTGGGGATCATAGACGCTGTTGGGTGCCTAGAAGCGATTCCCTAATGGAGAGGAGGGTTTAGGCACACCAAGTGTTCGATAAAATGATTAGATCAGCTAAAATGCAACTTAGGCATTTTAACAGCTTAGATAAATGCATTAGAAGCATTTAAACCAGTAAAATAGTTATTTCAGCTTATATGGATTAGATATCCAATGGGTGGGCTCCCATAGTCGCCTCTAGGTTCAGATAACCTAGTCCTAGGTTCAGATAACCTAGTTTCAGCAAAACAGATTAGCTATTCAGTATTTTACTTTCAGTTGGCACTGTACTGGATTAGATATCCATTGGGTTGGGCTCCCACAGTCGTCCCTAGGTTTAGATAACCTAGTTAACCCTACTAAATTCGGGACTTGCAAACCCGGGTCTAGTTAGGGATGCGCGCACAGCAAAGTACGGTTGCCGGGCCCTACAGCATGTTTATTATTTTCACTTATTATGTATTAGTTTCAAACTCAAAATCAGATATGCTAGTGGAGTTTGTTTCAGTTACAGCTTTAGTTCCAGTTAGCTTAACTTATGATTAGCTTAGTGTTATTACTTGCTATGCCATGATTCCAGTGTATATGCCATGCTTATATGTTATGCCATTAGATTTCAGGATGCCATGGTTTAGCTTTTCAGTGCATGTTTTCAAATAGCATGATTTAAATCCATGATTGCATCGTTGCATGTTTTTGTGAGGTAGATGGTTTCTTACTAAGCTCGTTGGCTTACAGATACTATTTTCCTTATACTGCAGATACAGGTAAAAGGAAAATGGACTAGCAGTGGAGGCTGGGGGTCAATGCGAAGGTGGTGTGTGTGGCAGGAACTGGAATAAAAGGTCTTAGGGGACATAGCGAATTGAGCATTTGACTCATTAGCATTTACTTTAGCATTTTACCCATTGGTTGTGACTTTCATGTTCTATGCACTTGTAGTTGTGGGTTGCCATGAATTCCTAAACTATGCCCCATGTTAAGTTAGATTACTAGTTTAGGTTGTTAGAATGTTAGTCACATGTTAGTAGGATGTGTATTATGCTTAAATGTTTGCAGTGTATGGGTTTGGCACGAAACAGTGCTGGGGATCAGAGTCCAGACTTGAAATCAGAACTCTGATCGGTCTACAGACCGATCAGAGGCTGAACTGTGCCACTGGATCGGTCAGCCGACCGATCCAGTGAGATACAGTAGCATACTGTATCCTCCTGGATCGGTCAGGCGACCGATCCAGCACGATACAGTAGCTCCAAGGGCGCTGCGAGTGCCTGGATCGGTCAGCCGACCGATCCAGCTATACCTGGATCGGTCTGCCGACCGATCCAGCACGGGACAGTAGCGAACCCAGATTCTGCAGGTTTAAGGATCGGTCAGCCGACCGATCCAGGTGCGAACAGTAGCACCGAAAGCCACTGATCGGTCTACCGACCGATCAGGGCACTCCTGGATCGGTCTGTAGACCGATCCAGCCAGGAACAGAAGCAATGAAGCTTCAGGATCGGACAGCAGACCGATCCAGGGTCTTGTGACCGTACCAGTATCAGTAGATCGGTCTGTAAGGCGATTAGTTTATAAGAATCAATTAGTTAGCAAAAATTTTAATTAGCCCAGCTTTCCGCACAGTATAGTTTAGCACAGTACAACTGTAGCGATTCGCCTTATAGCCTAGTAGTAGAAGGCGGGTCGTTACACTTAGACACAAGGTTAGAAATACACAGGACCTAACTTAACTTGTTGATCACACAAAAACAACCTTGGGGTTCCAACAATCTCCCCCTTTTTGGTGTGATCAACCCAAGTTAAGCTAGGGTTAAAAATAAAAATAAACTTAACTAAATTTGGATTTAAGTACAAAAAATAAAGCAAGTTAAATTTTGGTCTACCTCCCCCTAGACTTATACTAATCCTTCTCCCCCTAGACTTATACTAATCCGTCTCCCCCTTTGATCACAAAAAAATGAGGTTTCAAGAAAAAATCTAAGGGTTAAAGACTTAGAAAATTTTGAGACCCTTAAATCACATAAGCAGTCTCGAAAAAAAATTTAAGTAAAATTTTAATAAAATTTTCTAAGTGAAATTATAAAAAAAATTCTAACTTAAACAGTTTTGCAAAAACATTTTAAAAAAAATCTTAAAAACTTTAAGTATAAATTTTCTATTTCATAACAACCTTTAACTGAGAATTTTTCTAAGTATTAAAGAGAATTTTCTAAGAGAAAAATACAAAAAAAATGTTTTTCTAAGTATAAAAATATTTTGAGAGAGAAAAATGTTTGAACAACTTTGAAAGCATTAATTAATTCTAATTTTAATGTTTTGACAGAAAGTTAATTAAACATTTATTTCAGTATTTTGGCTTCTAGGTCGTGGCGAGGCACTAGGCCTTCTTGGTTATTGGAGCAACAACCACTTCCTTAGACAAAGTCTCATAGAGAAATTCATTATTTAATTTTCTCACTGAAAGCGCCAATGTTTATTAATATTTAGACTAAGCAAGATTTAGGAACCCAATAAAGGTTCCAGCCTACTGGATTAACTAAAAAGTTTTTAGGGACATACTTTCTTGAAATGTTCCTAATTTGTCCAGGGTGATATTTAAAGTACCAATTTAAATTATTAAATCTTCTAAAATTGGTTTTAGATGGGCATGTATGGTTTTTCAAATTTTCTACTTGAATTTTTAAAATTTGAATTTCTAATTTCAATTTTTCATTTTCTAGGTTTGATTTGTCTAACATTTCTAACGGGCAAGATTCAGCTAATACTCCTTTTAAATTTTTAATTTCTTTTTCTAACTTGCAGCAGTCTTTAGTTAGTAATTTAACAAATTTAAAAAGTTTATCGGGAGGAAGTGAACGTACCTGACTTACCTTGTCGATATCGTTGTCTGTGTCTCCCCCTGAACTGCTGCTTTCTTCCGACGAAGCTCCTCCTTCATCGATGCTTTCGACGCTCATCTCGGAAGAACTTGAATCGCAGTCGTCGTCTTGATGACTCGCCATCAGTGCGAGTCCGGAGAATGCTTCGACTTCCGATTCAGACGACGTATCGTCCCACGTCGCTTTTAGGGCCTTGCGCTTTTGAACAGGCTTTTTACCTTTATCTTTATTCTTGTTCTTTAGCTTGGGGCAGTTGTCTTTGACGTGCCCTTCTTCGTCCCAATGGTAGCAGCGGATCGTTCTTTTCTTTCTACCCTGTGGATGGTTAGTTTTTCTAGAATTGTATAACTTCTTAAATCGTCTTACCATCATTACCATTTCCTCGTCGTCGAGAGAAGATTCTGACTCAAGTTCGTCTCTCGATGCTTTGAGGGTGACGTTGTTCTTGTGCTCCTTCGAACCTACGTATCTTTATTCGTGCACTTCAAATGTCGAGAAAAATTCTTCTAAAGAAATTTTTTCTAGGTCTTTTGAAATATAAAAGACATCTACTAGTGATGCCCATTTTGGATTTCTCGGAAAGGAATTTAAAGCGTACCTTAGCGAATCTCGGTTACTTACCTCTTCTCCGAGATTCGAAAGTCTGGTGATGAGCTCCTGTATCCTCGAGTGTAGATGTGCAATTGTTTCACCTTCTTTAAGACGGAGGTTGGTGAGCTGGTTGCGAAGTAAGTCCCGTCTCGCAAGCTTGGCTTCGGATGTTCCTTCGTGTAGTTCAAGGAACTTCTCCCAAAGCTCCTTTGCCGAGTTGTAGGTGCCGGCACGGTTGACTTCTTGTGGTGAAAGTACGCTTAGCAGATGGAATTCTGCTTTCTTGTTTGCCATGTAGTCGTCCTACTCTTTCTTCGTTCATTGATATTTTACTTTGCCTTTGGGAGCTTTAAAACCGAGTTCCATTGTTAATAATAAATCGAAATCAGTACCAAAAAATACCTCCATACGCTTCTTCCAGCTTGCGAAGCCCTCCTCGAATTTTGGCGGGTAGATGTTGGATCCGACCATCTCGTTGCTTCGTTCGGTGGTTAGTCCTCCAGAAGCGTCTCGGCTCTGATACCACTTGTAGGACCGTTGCGGCCGGCTAGAAAGGGGTTGGATAGCCTACAAAAATAAGACAACCCTTTCTCAAACTCTCAACAGTACACTTGTATAAAATTGAAGCAGTAAATAAAAAGCAGAAAGAAAGAGGCAGAAGGTTTTTTACTTGGTTACAACCAAGGAGGTTGTTAATCCAAGGAATGTAGCACTAGTATCTCCTTCAGGCGGAGAAGCCTCTTACAGCAGTGAAAGCGTAAAATAGAGAAACTAATCTAGAACAGTAGCATACAATTGTTGGAAATGGAATGTACTGAGTTGATGAAAAGCTTCTAGACCAAGGTTATATTTATAGCCTTGGTCGGGGCGCCTGGAAGGGTTCTGGGCGCCCTGGGGGGATAAAACTTTATCCCCCAACGTTCAGATCGTATTTGACGCGATTTGGTCAACAACTCTGGTCCGGGTGTCCGAAGGGTTCCGGCGCCCCCGGCTGCTCCGGGCGCCCCAGAGCCTAAAGTCAACCGATGTTGACTTTTTCATCCGAGGACCACTGCTCCGGTTCAGTTCGCCTTGGTCCAGGTCTTCAACTCTGGATCCGCTTGCTTGGGTGATCTCTGTCATCCGGAAAAGGGCTCACCCGAACCCAAGTTCTGGTCTTCTCGAGCGGGCTTCCTTCCGGTTTCTCGTCCCTCGGAATCACCGCATGTTTCCTTCTCGTCGGCCGGCGTACTCATCCATAGTATTCGTCCCTCGTACGCACCGCGTGTCGTCCTTCTCGCTATCTGCGTCTCTTGCTCCTCGAGCAGTCTTCCGCTCTGACTTTCGTCCCTCGAAACCACCGCGTGTTTCCTTCTTGTCCACCGGTGTACTCTTCCGTAGCGCCTCGTCCCTCGGACGCACCGCGTGCCGTCCTTCTCGCTGGCTGCGTCTTCCGCTCGACTATCTGTACTTCTAAGCTCTTGCACACTTAGACACAAGGTTAGAAACACACAGGATCTAACTTAACTTGTTGATCACACCAAAACAACCTTGGGGTTCCAACAAAGTTAAGTTGTCTTGTGATCTAACAAGATTGATTGAGCTTGAAGAAAAGTCCTAAGTTATCTTAGGTAAAAGTCTTAACTGGGGTAAAGCAGGTGAAAAATCCTAGGTGGCGATAACCCTACGTCATGGGGGGCGGTAGCCCTAGGCGGAAAGTCTTGGTGGGTCGAGCGCTTCGGGCAAAATCTTAGAGTCGGGGACTCTACGTTGAAATCCTAGTGGTCGCGGACCGGGTGGAAGTCTGGGCAGGTCGTGGAGCAAACGTCTAGCATGAAGACCGGAAGCATCGGGCGTTGAGCAAAAGTCCAGTCGATCTGGAGTACCGGTTTGGCAACAAGTAACTTCTCCTAAAAATTGTAGGTGAGGACACGTTCCCCTGTGAGCAAATAGTAGTTGTCTGCTCGATCTAAGATTTCCAGAAGAAATCTGAAGTCAGAACCGGATAGTACGTAGACTGTCAAAGTTATTTATTGACTGTTATGTGCTAACTCTACTTTGCAGGAAGACTAATGGTTCTGCAGGTTGATGTTCGACCTGGATCGGTCGACCGAACCTCCAAGCAAACATAGAAGAGTTCCAGCGAGCGGATCGGGTTCGACCAAGGGATCAGTTGATCGAACCTTATGATCGGTTTACTGAACCGAGGATAAGCGGTGACGTGGCCGAGCCGAGTTGATTGGACCAGATGTGCTGGGGATCGGTTGACCGAATGGTGGGATCGATTGACTGAATGAAGAAAGTATATTCGAGCAGAAGAACTAGAAGGCGGACTGATTTAGGCAGGATCGGTCAACCGATCAGGAGGATCGGTCGACTGATCGACGGCGGGTCAAACCTAATCCTGAGATCCCCTAATCGGTCGACCGATCGACGGTGGGTCAAACCTAATCCTGAGATCAGGGGGTCTAGATCAGATCAAGCTCGACTATAAAAGGAGGGCTTGACCAGGTGCTTTGACAACAATTCTTGAAGAACAACTTGAGCTCTTGCGCGTACTCTAAAAAATGTCTAAACACTGCTCCGACGACGATCAAGCTAGAAGTTCTATTTCTCCAAGTCGTTGATAACAAGTTTAATTTTAAGCATACTTGTAAGCTGCATATTTGTACTTGTACTCAATTTCCGAATCTATAGTAATTACCCAATGAAAGCGATCAATGATCGCAGGCCTTGGAGTAGGAGTCACCACAAGCTCTGAACCAAGTAACAGAAAGCTTGTTAGCGTTGCTTGTCTTTTCATTTTTTATTCCGCTGCGTATTCTGTGTGTTTTCTGAAACGAGTGAAAAAGCAACGCGTGCTAGCTATTCACCCCCTAGCACGTCTACAATCCTACAATTGGTATCAGAGTCAAGTTGCTCTGAATTGGTGAAACCACCAATCGAGCAGAGGGGGTAGGTCTTCTTTAAAAAACAAACTATATACCATTTTTTCTTAAAATAGATTCTTACGTTTTTCGTTTTTTCCCTCCAAAATTATTTTGAAAAAGTTATTCTCATCTTTTCACCATTAGTTAATAATATCAAAATATCGAAGTTATCAAAATCTGTAATAATATTTTTTAAAATATTTTTTTTTTCAAAATTAGTGAAATATTTTATTTTCTCCCACACTACTAATCCAAATCTAAGTCTTGGAACATTCGTTAGTTTTCTTATTGTGTGCAAGATTTCTCCTCTTTAATGGCCTACCAAAAAGGCTTCAACACAGCTCGTCCACCTCTTTTCTCTGGTGAAGATTTTGGTTACTGGAAGAGCCGAATGGAGTACTATCTGAAGACCGAGGTAGAGATGTGAATAATCATCCAAACTGGCCTTACGCTTCCACTCGACGGCACTGGCAAATTGGTATCATCCGAAAACTCGGACATGAGTCTAATGAAGAAAGTTAAGGCTGACGCCAAGACGACTCGAGCCCTATAATGCGGCCTGACAAAAGAAGAACTAAATCAGGTCGGCCCCTTTAACAGTGCAAAGGAGTTGTGGAATAAACTCATCGAGTTGCATGAGGGCACCTCCGATACTAAGGTAGGTAAAAGGGATTTAATTTTAAATAAATTGTATAACATAAAAATATAGGATGGTGAATCCGCGAGTCAACTACACGCACGTATCCAAGACCTTCTCAATGGCTTCCACGCAATCAGTCAAAAGGTGGAGAACCGTGACGTCATAAGGTATGCACTAAATGCTTTTCCGAGGAATCCATTGTGGGCATCAATGGTAGATGCTTACAAGGTATCCAAGGATCTCTCGACAATTAGATTAGACAAATTGTTTTCAGAATTTGAGTTACACGAGTAGACTAATGCATTGCCGGATGAGAAAAGTATTGCTTTGATTGTAGGTACAAGCAGAATGAGAGAATAAAAAATTAAGCGCAAAACTGAACCTGAATCCGAAGACGAATCGGATCTCGAAGACGAAATCACCATCGAACTAGTCAAATTAGTTCGAAAAGCACTAAAGAAGAAGAAGGTGACTTAATCGAACTCGAAGACCAAGTCTGGAGTTATCTGCTACGGTTGCACCTAGAAGGGGCACTACAAGCCTAACTGTCCAAATCAGAAGCAAGGAAAAAGGAAGGTGTTGAAGGCAACGTGGGGTGAGTCATCAGGAGAGTCAGATGAAGAAGAACACAAGCAAACAAGCTTCCTTGCTCTACCGGTACAAGTGTACGTTGCAGAAACTGAGTCCGAGTCCGAAACCGAGAGCAAATAAAAAATCGAGTCTGAGAGAAGCCACGAATCCGTATTCATTTCCGAAGGGCCAAATACCGCTGTAAGATCTTCTCAAGTAGATAAACTGTATAATATAATTAACTATTTAATGCGCAAATTAGCTAAGTCAAATATCCAAGTCAAGTCACTCCAAAAAGAAGTAACAACCCTTAAGGATGTGACTAGTCCAAGCTCCTTGACCGAACATATTCAAACTGGAACTTCAACTCAGGTTCAACAACTTGAGAAAGAAAATTTCAGTCTGAAAGATCAAGTCAAGGAACAAAAGGGAACATTGGAATGATTCACCTTGGGTTCCAAGAATCTTGATATGAGTCTTGGAAAGTAAAAAGTCGTATACAATCGATCTGGACTTGGATACAAGACTAAATACAAATTCAAATCATACTTATCTTTTGTCAATTGAACAAATAGAAAAATAATCCAAGCATGTGTCCTCAAATCTAACTTGATTAATCAAGTGAGACTTGGTCAATATTGGATCCCCAAGGATCAGATTCATTACCTTGATAGACCCTATCGAGGCTATGATCCAGGGGGAGCAAATAGAAAGACCATCCTCATTAGATAAAATTGTTTGATGTCTGTTTTACTGCTTTCACTATACATGTTTAGATTAGGATAGATAAGGACTTAGACTTGATTCACACTTGACTAGTTTGACCGAGGAGTTTCAGAAAGGAAATTAAATATCCAATTTCTTTGAAAGTCTTTGTCTAGAAGTGGTGGATGATCTTATACCTAAGAAGGCCTAGTGCCTCGCCACAGCTTGGAAGTCAATTATTGAAATAAATATTTAATTGACTAACTGTAAAACCTTAGTCTAACTCAATTGTAAATCAATCCTTAGATTGGAATTAAAATTGAAAATTAAATTAACCATTTCACAAAACTATTAAGGTTTCCGAATTGAAAATCTAGAAAAGGGTGAGATGGTCCTAGGTTTAAAATATATAGTTACCTAAACCCAAATTAATTAAACTCAATTAAATTAACTAAAAATTAATTCAATTAAACTTAGTCATTTTAATTAATAATTAATTTCAAACCATAATTAATTTTAAAATGTTAATTGTTTTCGAATTATAATTATTTTTAAATCATAACTAAATCATAATTATTTTCAAATCATAATTAATTGTTTTCAAATCATAATTATATTCAAATCATAAT
This sequence comes from Zingiber officinale, assembly GCF_018446385.1. NCBI lineage: Eukaryota > Viridiplantae > Streptophyta > Magnoliopsida > Zingiberales > Zingiberaceae > Zingiber > Zingiber officinale. The sequence continues at coordinate 16,877,833 of NC_055992.1, forward strand.
TAATTTCAAAAAGTTAATTAGTTTCAAATCATAATTAATTTTAAAAGTATAATTTATTTTAATTAATTCTAAAATCCTTAATCAAAGTACATTATTTTCAAATGATTTAATTTTTAAAATCTTAATCATAATTATTTTTAAATATAGTTTAAAAAAGTTTTAAAATAAAAAATTTAATTACTCAAACATATATGTTTTCAAATTCAAATTTAATTATTCTGAAACTCAAATTTAAAATACTTTTGTCTTCAACATTTTGAAATCATTCAAAATTCAAACTTATACTTTACTTTAAAATCTAAATTTAACTTAAATTATTTTTGAAATATACTTCAATAATATAAATATTTTTCAAAATTAAAGATAAAATCAACCTAACTTAACTCCGTCTCACACACACTCATAAGCTAAACATGCTTGATAACATAGAATGAGTGAGATGGAAAATCAGGAAAATAAATAATAACTCTTATGTTTTTAATTTACATGTTTGGACTCTAGGACCCTCAAACATTTTTGGCATTAATTAAGGGGGAGTGAAAGGAAGGTTAAGATATTAATTTTTATTTTGTTAAACATTGGTTTTAAAAGTTAAACTTTTCAAAAGTTCAAAATACTTCTAAAAGAAGAAGTTTAATTTTTTTTGAAAAGAAAAATAAATTATTTTTAAAAAGACAGAAACTAAGTATGAGATAAAGTATTTTTCAAAAAAAATCATTTACGTAGCTAAGTATTTTTATCAAAATATTTTTAAAGCTAAGTGTTTATCAAAATTTTTTTAAAAGCTAAGTTGTTATCAAAATTCTCTTTAAGCTAAGTACTTAACTAAGCTTTTATCAATTTTTTTTTAAAGCTAAATACTTAACTAAACTTTTATCAAAATCCTTTTTAAGCTAACTAAGTTTTTATCAAAATCCTTTTAAAGATAATTTTTTTTTATCAAAATATTTTTAAAACTAAAGTTTTTATCAAAATATTCTTAAAGTTAAGTTTTTATCAAAATATTTTAAAGTTAAATTTTTATCAGAATATTTTTAAAGCTAAAGTATTTTTATCAAAGCTTTTAAGCTAAGTATTTAACTAAGTTTTTATCAACTTCTTTTGAAAGCTAAGTATTTGATAAAATAATTATTTTCAAAGTTAAAATTTAGCTAAGTTTTTTTTTTGGAAAAAGCTAAGATCGTTTCAAAACTTAAGACTAGCAAGTTTTCTTTCAACTAAGTAATTTTCCAAGCTTAAATTTACCTAAGTCTTTGTTAAAATAACTAAGTATTTTCAAAGTATTTCTAATTTAGCTAAGTGTTTTCAAAGCAATTATTTTCACAAACTAAGTTTAGCTAAGTTTTTTTTTTTTTTAAAAAAAAGGCTAAGTCATTTTCAACTCTTAAAAATTAGCTAAGTTTCTTTTTGCTACCCTTCAGGGGGAGCTTAAAATTAAACAAAGTAAAAAAATTTTTGTCAAACAACCTTCTCTCTTTTTTGATATATGTCGAAGGGGGAGAGAAAAGTTAAGAGTTAAACATAATTTTTATAAAAGGGAGAGCATAAGGGAGTTTTTTACAAATTATTGTATTTATGTTCATGCTTAAATTCCTTTATTTATTGTTATGTTTTATTTAACTTTGAACCGTATTGTCATAATCAAAAAGGGGGAGATTGTTGGTGCGGGAAGCATCTAATGATCGGACCTGAGTTTTGATTATGTCAAAGGGTCCAAAGTTAAGTTGTCTTGTGATCTAACAAGATTCATTGAGCATGTAGGAAAGTCCTAAGTTGTCTTAGGCAAAAGTCCTAGCTGCGGTTGGGTAGGTGAAAAATCCTAGGGTTGGTAACCTTAGGTCCTGGGGGGGAGGTAACCCTAGGCAGAAAGTCTTAGCGGGTCGAGCGCTTCAGGAAAAATCCTAGAATCAGGGACTCTAGGTTGAAATCCTGATGGTCGCGGACCGGGTGGAAGTCTGGGCGGGTCGTGGAGCGGACGTCTAGTATGAAGACCGGAAGCATCGGGCGCTGAGAAAAAGTCTAGTCGGTCTGGAGGACTGGTCTGGCAACAGGTAACTTCTTCTGAGAGGAATAGGTGAGGACGCGTTCCCCTATGAGGGAACAGTAGGCATCGGCTCGACCTAGGTTTTCCGGAGGAAATCAGAAATCAGAACCGGATAGTCCGAAGGTTGTCAAAGTATTTATTGACTGCTATGTGCTAACTCTGTTTAGCAGGAAGACTAATGATTCTGCAGGTTGATGTTCGGCCTGGATCGGTCGACCGAACTTCCAGGCAAACAGAGCAGAGTTCCAACGAGTGGACTGGGTTCGACCGAGGGATCGGTCGATTGAACCTCAGGAATGGTCGACCGAATCGGGGATAAGCGGTGATGTGGACAAGTTGAGTTGATCGGACTAGATGTGCTGGGGATCGGTCGACTAAACGATGGGATCAGTCGATCAAACGAAGAAAGTATATCCGAGCAGAAGAACCAGAAGGCGGACCGATTTAGGCGGGATCGATCGACCAATCGACGGCTGGTCAAACTTGATCCCGAGATCAGGGGATCTGGATCAAATCAAGCTTGACTATAAAAGGAGGGCTTGACCAGGTGCTTCGACAACAATTCTTGAAGAACAACTTGAGCTCTTGCATGCACTTTGAAAAACGTCTAAACACTGCTCCGACGATGATCAAGCTAGAAGTTCTATTTCTCCAAGTTATTGGTAACAAGTTTAATTTTGAGCAATACTTGTAAGTTGCATATTTGTACTTGTACTTTCTGAATCTATAGTGATTGGCCAACGAAAGCGATCAACGATCGCGTGTCTTGGAGTAGGAGTCGCCATAGGCTCCGAACCAAGTAAAAGAAAGCTTGTTAGCGTTGCTTGTCTTTTCATTCTTTATCCCCCCAACCACGATCATACAGGTTTAACATGAAGAATGCAAAGTCGGTGAGCACACCCCTAGCGCATCACTTCAAGTTATCCAGTACACAGTGTCCAAAGACGGATGACGAGATCCAAGAGACGTCAAAGGTTTCTTATGCTAGTGCAGTTGGTTGTCTGATGTATGTCATGGTTTGTACGAGACTAGATTTGGCGCAAGCAGTTAGTATGGTAAGTAAGTTTTTCTCAAATCCTGATCGACCGCATTGGGATGCAGTGAAGTGGATTTTCAGATACTTGAGAAGTTCAACTGATTATAACATCATGTTCAGTAGACAACCGAAAAATCTTTTAGTTGCTAGGTACGTAGATGCTGACTATGCAGGAGATTTAGATAACAAGAGGTCTACTACAGGATATGTGTTCACTGTGGCAGGAGGACCTATTTGTTGGAAATCTATGATTCAATCTATTGTTGCATTGTCTGCTACTGAGTTGGAGTACATGGCAACAGTTGAAGTAGCGAAGGAAGTTTTATGGCTTACAAGGTTGGTCAGAGAACTGAGTGTTCAGCAAAGTGGAGTCAAGTTGTTATGTGATAGTCATAGTGCTATTTATTTGGCGAAAAATCAGATGTATCATGCGAGAACCAAACACATTGATGTGAGGTTTTACAAGATCAGAGAGTTGATTGCTTCCGGAGAAATTCAACTTGAGAAGGTTCACACTGCAGACAATGCTGCAGACATGCTGACAAAGCCAGTGACCACCGAGAAGTTCAAGCATTTGAACTTAATCCATATCTCTAAATGCTAGAGGAAGGAAGCCCAGACTCAGAGATTCAGGTGGAGCTTTATTCAGATACTCATGTTCTTTGAAGGGGTGAATATTTGCCAAGGTGGAGATTGTTGACAGGTAACTCATATTTAGATGTGGTCAATGCGATGCATGTTATAGAAGAAAAATCTGTTAAGATTTTTCATAATAAAATCTGTTACGATTTTATAGAACAGAATTCTATTATGATTTTTCATAACAGAATTCTATTGCGATTTTTCATAACAAAATTCTATTATAATTTTACCGGGTCTGAAGTTTATCATTATTTATAGGGATCATTGTAAACCTATTGTACAATAACAATCACAAGAATCATGTAATATGATTATCTTGTGTAGAGAGAATTCTAATAAAGGTTCGGTAGTTTTTGTGAAGTAGGCACGTCGCCGAACCACGGAAACTCTTCTTCTTTCTCTTCTTCTTCTTCTTCCTTGTGTTTTCTCTCCTGTTGTGCGTTTTTGTCTTATTGTTCCGTGCGATCTCTTTTTCTCTCTTCCTCTTCTTCTGCGCTTTAGAGGTTGAGAGGTGTTGCCCTCTTTATGCAACACTCTTTGATCCTTTTAGCTGAGTTCCAGTATTTCAATGTGAAGGATCTTCACAAAACTTGTTTGATTCCTTTTCAACTCCTTTATTTCAATGCAAAGGAGCTTCATTCTTCTGTCTTGCTTGTTTCAAGTAACTTCAACCAAAGAATTTTGAATGACAGACTATTCTCTTTGAATGCTTATACTAATCTTATATCATCAGCTACATATTAAAGGAAAAAGGGAAGATACAATAGCTATAGAAAGTAGTCTTATTCACTTGGATTGTCCTTGTTGATGACTACATAGGTCAAATCACTCACGTCCATTTGGTTGACAGCTGATGCTTTCTATCTACCAACAATTAATTGGCATGCAGTAGTTACTTTCATGTTATACTTTCGTGAATCCCTGATATTAATCAATAATATCTGAACTGTCAGCAGCAAGTAGCTACAGAGCTTATAAAATTGAGTTGGATGAAAATAACACTTGTATTTCTTTCAACCAACAGTATCGTCCATGTCGTCTGTATAATTACACTTTATTTGACTGAACAACCAGTGAACTATTTTGTTTTTCCACTGGAGGAATATCTTTATCTTGTCTAACAAGATAATGCACACAAATACCACTGAACTCATGCAAGCACAAATGGCTGAACCTATGGAATATGCCCCTGCACCAACTATGGCACTTGATCACTTATATGTGCCCTCGTAATGATTTTTTTTCTTGATCCGTGGATGAATTGTAATTCATTCTTAGCTAATTCTACACTTGGTGAATGGCGAATGATGCCTTGACTATGCTATTCGTTTCTCCATCGATTTATTTTTAATAAACAAAGTATTAGAGTTGATTTTTAGGTATTACGATAGATGAGAGTACTGCTAACTTCACTTGTGAAGTTGGGTGTTTTTTTTTTTTTTTTTTTTTGCCTAACTAATCCTGAGGTAACAATGACATTTTTAGTTTTTCTAATTCGCTTGCTGAGTAAATTTGAAATACAACTTATGCACGATTAGAAATTGATCTTTAGAACCACCATTGTATCCAATACTGAACCACCATTCTTATGCTGGAGGAGACAATTGTACAAGAACTCTGAGGTAAGGTTTTTGCTTTATTTAGTATTGGGACAGTCGTGAAGTTGCCAAGAAATTCATTGCATGTGTGGAGGGAAACTTAAGCGCCAAGAAAACAAGGACAAAGATGGGGCCACGATCAGAATTATTTTTGATAAGGAAATATCGAGCAAAAGATTCGCCATTGACTGAGTACGACAAGGCTCGCCAATCATACAGCACATTAGTGCACAAATGTTTTTATATATAAAAAAACAGAGGAATCAATGACATCCTCAAACTTTAACTTTGTTCTCACCTAAATGAATTGTGATTCTTTGACGTTCTGAAGAAGTTTGTTTTTCTAACTTATTACATCATTTATTATGAAGGCACACTTGGATTTATAAATTGACCAAAAAATTTATTATAGAAGGATATACTTAATTTACTATTCTTTTTATTCTACATTCTTACCTTTTAATTATTCCCCCTTTTAATTATTTCCCTCTATTTTTTTTCTATCTGATACATATAGATTTTTTTCTCTTTCCTCTCTGATATATATATATATATATGTAATTTCTCTTCTCTTTTCTCTCATTTTATTCTTTTTCCTCTATGTTTTGGATGCATGTATAACATGAATTTGATATAATTTCATATCAAACTCATGGTGGTTAGAATTTAGTTAATTTTTTTATAAAATTTAAACATCTTCGAAGAAGTTGAAATATGTAATGAATGATATTGTTGGACTCCTTGCAGTTCCAAAAATTTATAAAATTTGAAATGGATCTAATAAGATTTATTTAGGTCCATCAATAAATTTTGATTAAGAAAAGGATCATACTCATTTAAATTTAAATTTTCTCGATGGATGAAAATTAAGAAAAGGATGGTCCATCTTTAACACTAGTTGGGTCGGTAAACGTCTAAACATCTGAATTATAAAAAAAATGATGAAAATTAAATGAAGTGCCGCAATTTATGGTAAAATTAAAAAGTAGTGAAAAATTAAAAAAAAATGATCAAAGGATAGTCGTTTTATAATTATGGTAAAAAAGGTCACAATTTATTTTTTTCCTTTTTAAAAAACAAGTGTCGTCCTTTTATCCAATTAAAGACGAATAGGCCGGATAAAGTGGCTGTGTGGATCGCTCTGACGCTTCGACTTAAGTGCTTTATTATTGACTTCAATTGACTTAGTAAATGATTTATTTTTTTTATTTTCTAAACTCTTTATTTCTCGTCAGGAAAAATAATGATAGAAGGTTTTTAAAATCCCTCCCCTTCCTGCTCTTTTCGACTTCCTTTGCCTGCAGTGCTCAGAGAATCGGGGAGGGCTTCGATCGCGATTCTTCAATTGGCCGCTCGTTCCTGAAGGAGTCGGAGAAGGGGGCGGTAGGTACGTTCTACCGGAACCGTCTTTTGTTTGCTTCGACGAAGTGTGTTTCTTGGTTCATTTCAGTGTTCGAGCGTTATTTTATTTTTCTTGTTCACTGGGGCGTAGATGATTGTGTTCCTGGGTTCTTAACTTTGTTGGTCTGCCTTGGTTAAGTTGGTAGGTCGTTTTTTGTTTCAAAGATTGAAAAATGTTCGCAAGATTTTGAAGCTTTTTTTACTTTCACTTTGCTCTGCCATCCTTTTTTTTAAGCTGTGAATCAATCATTGTTTTAAATTTTGATCTCGCCGCCTCAATCCGTGTCTTCCTGGGAAAATGATTCCATCTACTAAGCATTTTGATTTGTTTTTCCCTTTTTTGTAACTTTAAGTTGTTTGTGTTTTCTTGGCTGTGCTATTCCTTATAGCCTTCCTACTTAGTCTCTTTATGTGAATGTTAAGTGAATTTTCTTTGGCGTTTTCATGGTCTTGCATTTTATACTGTATTTGCTTGTAATTGGTGATTGTGATTTCCTAGTTGTTCTTTTATTACTACTAATCCAGAATATTTCTTGTTTGATTTAGATAGATTCCTTGCTTTGTATAGGTTGAATACTCAAGATTTCGATGACTGGAAAATAAGACCTGCCTTCATCTTTGTCTTTTCCCAATAATGAGTTCTAAGACTTTTAGGATTTCTGGGTTCCCTTCTTATGTCACTGCCAGTCAGGTAACAACTTTTCTGGAGAAGTATACATTCGCTGAATCTATTGTTGCACTAAAGCTAAGACCATCAAAGAACTCAAGAGCATTTGCAATAGTCCAGTTCTCCAAAAATGAGGACGCTAGAGATTTAATTTTGATGATTCAGCAACGTAAAATATACTATAATGGTTCATACCTAACTCTTCACAATGTGGAGCATGACATTATACCAAAACCAAGGAAGTCAATGTTTGTTCTAAAAAACGTAAAGCTCAATCTTGGCTGCCCACTTTCACCAGAAAGATTATCTGTTCTTTGGAGTGTGGAGGAAGTCGATGTTAAGTTTGGTTTTGAGATGAGGAAAATAGACTTTTATCTGTCCTATGGAAGTTGTTCATATAAACTTGAACTTGCTTATGACAGCATATGGGAAATCCAATTACATCGCTCATATTCTCAGCGTTCCCAATTTCTGGTGTTCCAGGTTTGCTCCATTTTAGAGTGCATAAATTTTTTTCCCTTTAATTCTTTCTTTTTTAATAATTATGATGCTTGTGCATGAGTTTGTATATATACTAGCATGAGTTTATATATGCTTTATGTTAGTTATCATTGTGAGACAATCATCTATGTATATTTATCATGAATAAATTTATCTAATGTCAATGTGCTCATCGTCTATGCAAATTTATGAATGTGTTGTAGAATTTGTTTTTTGTGATAGTTGTTTATTGTCAAGTCAATTCCATATGATACAATAAGTGATAAAAGAGGAGTAGAAATAAATAAAAATGGAAAGGGGGATGGACGGAGGTATAGAAAACCAGAGAAAAGATATACCCTCAAGAAGATCATAATCTAACAAAAAGAAACAACCCATTTCTATATTTCATTCAAAAGCCATTGTTCTCTTCTGATATTTAAATACAAATATTTTTATTGTGACAATGCCCAAATATTTGTTGCATCACTATGACTTAAGGTTTCGGGATATTGTTATTCGCTGTCAAGTTTTATCACAAATGCTCTGCCTTTTTCATTTAGGTATGGCATAAGATAAGATTGGTTGCATAAATTCTCATAAGTGTAGATTTATTGTTAAATCTATTACATCATGTGTGTATGTAATGAATAAATGATTATGCATATGATCAATTTAGTCTTGATTGAAGAATCTTAAAATCAAAGGATTGATTCTATGGTTTGAATTGACATACCACTTCCAGTTCTGTGTAGGAAAGTGTCTGAGTACCATAGTTCCACCATTCTTCTGGTCTGTCATTGGGAGGAAATCCTCATTATTTCGTCTGCTAAATGTTAATTAGATTAATGATTTGACGACCATATAGCCATCCTCTATTTGTGAAGTGTTTATTTATTTATTTTGTCTAAGTAGTATTGTTGTTTCTTAAATATCCTCTTTTTGATCCAATTATACCTTTAGGTGGTAGCTGCTCCTAAACTTTATAAAGAATCATCACAAAATGCACGATCTATATATGGAGATCCTATTTATAATTATTTCAAGGATGTTCCAGATGATCAGTGGGTCAGAACAATAGATTTTTCTCCATCCAGTAGCATTGGACAATCTTGTGCATTGTGTTTAGAGCTACCTTACAGATATGATCTTCCTGATATTCACAAATACTTCTTTCATTATAAAGAAGTTGATAGTCGCTATGCTGTGGAGAATGGTTTTTCTTATTCGAGAAATTTGGATCTAGTCCCTATTGTAGAACCTCCCTCTGGCATTGAGGTTTCTTATGAGATTCTCTTCAAGATAAATTACATGGTTCAGAATGGGATTCTTATTGGGCAAACACTTGATCGAGAATTCTACAATCTGGTATGTCCATGTCCTTCACGACCTAATGCATATATTGAACGAGCCTTGGAAATGATGTCTGTTATGGATTTCTCCTGTTTTGCTCCTGCAAAGTGGTTAATTGAGCAATATGCAAAATTTTCCAGATCAAAGCACATAAATTCGCCAACAATTTCCTTAGATTCAGATTCTGGCTTGGTATATGTTCATAGGGTGCAGGTGACCCCTTCTAAAGTGTTCTTCTATGGACCTGAGATTAATGTGTCCAATCGTGTTTTACGCCATTATGATGAGGTAGTTGATGATTTCCTGAGAATTTCTTTTGTTGATGAGGATCGTGAAAAGATGCATTCAAATCATATATTAGAACGAGCTGTGTCTGTTGGTTCTGAAAGGCGTACTGCACTCTACTGGAGAATACTCTCAATACTGAAAAATGGTATCACTATTGGTAGTAAGAAGTTTGAATTTCTTGCATTCTCATCCAGTCAGCTAAGGGAAAATTCTGCGTGGATGTTTGCCTCAAGCAATATGTTTTGTGCAGGTAGCATAAGAGAATGGATGGGTGATTTTAGAAGGATTAGAAATGTTGCTAAGTATGCTGCTAGACTTGGACAATCGTTCAGTTCCTCCACTGAAACTTTGTCAGTTGAGAGCCACGAATTCCAACTTATTCCTGATATAGAACAGTCAGGTTATGTGTTCTCAGATGGTATTGGAAAAATATCTGCTGAATTTGCTAAGAAAGTGGCAGCTAAGTGTAGGTTGAAAGGTTCAGTTCCATCAGCCTTCCAAATTAGGTATGCTGGTTATAAAGGTGTTGTGGCTGTTGATCCAACATCATCAGTGAAGCTATCCTTGCGCAAAAGCATGTCCAAATTTGAGTCTAAGAACACAAAACTTGATGTCCTTGCATACAGCAAGTACCAACCATGTTTCCTCAATCGTCAATTGATTACTCTTCTTTCAACTTTAGGAATTATTGATTGTATCTTTGAAAAGAAAATTGAGGAAGCTGTCTATGATTTGGATATCATTTTAACTGACCCAGAAAGGGCACTGGAGGCTGTTCAACTTATGCATCCAGGTGAAACGGCCAACATGCTGAGAGAACTACTATTGTGTGGCTATAAGCCTGATGCTGAACCATTCGTTTCAATGCTTCTTCAGGCATTTAGGGCTTCAAGGCTACTGGAACTTAGAACTAAGGCAAGGATCTTTGTTCCAAAAGGAAGAGCAATGATTGGATGTTTAGATGAAAGTGGAAGTTTAAAATATGGGCAGGTCTTTGTTCAAGTTTCTTGCTTTGAAAACTCAAGGTTCCATAATAATGGTCTCTTCTTCTTTAACAGAGAACATCCTGCTGTTGTACTAGAGGGAAAAATAATTGTAGCAAAAAATCCATGTCTTCATCCTGGTGATGTTCGTATCCTTGAAGCTGTCAATGTTCCCCATCTCCACCATATGGTTGATTGTGTTGTTTTTCCACAAAAAGGGAAAAGGTGAGGTATGCTAAACATTCTTACTAAAACTAATTAAAAGAAATCTTCGTATTCTTAAAAATTTAACACACATATATAGAATTTTGCCTTTAAAAAAAAATAATTAGGCACTCCACAATTTGTTAATTAGAAACAAAAACACAAAGGAGAATCATCTAAAAAAAGAATTCGCTAAAAAGGAAAACAAAAAAGGGAAATAAATAAATTTTTATTAGAGAAATAAATCAATATTCTAAAATTAAAGTGATTTGTAAATTATTCTTTAATGCTAAATCTTCCAATACTTCAAGTTGAGTGTGAATGTTTTGCCATTCCTTGCTTGTTTACCTTGTCTTCAAATATTGGCTTGTGAAGTCTCTTTGTTAAGACATCAACGGTTTGTTCCTTGGTTCGATTGAATGTTATGCGGACATGAGGGTCATCAGAGATCTTTAATTCTTCTAGTAGTCTTTGAGTCATATTTCCTCACGAATTTCATATGAAAGTGCTTGAAATTCTGTTGCTACACTGTTTCGAGCCACTACCAATTGTTGTTTATTTCTCCAAGTCACTAAGTTACCTAAAATATATGTGCAATATCTTTAAGTTGATCTTCTATTCATAGGACTTGCCTAATCAACATCGGTCTAAACTTCTACTATTTTGTGACCTCCTTTCTTGAATAAACTTGTTTGATACCTTTCAAATAAATTCAACCTGAGAACTCTGTATCTTTTCAGTTGAACTCTATTTCAATGCAAAGGAGCTTCATGCTTATGTCTTGCTTGTTTCAAGTAACCTCAACCAAAGAATTTTGAATAACAGACTATTTTCTCCTGGAATACTAATTACAACCCCACAACATCAGCTACATATTAAAGGAAAAAAGGAAGATACAACAGCTATAGAAAGCAGTCTCATTTACTTGGATTGTCCTTGTTGATGAGTTATAAAATTATGATTTACATGTTGGCAATGTCAGATTTATATACTACATAGGTCTAAACACTCGAGTCCATTTGGTTGACAGCTGATGCTTTCTATTTACCAACAATTAATTGACATGCAGTAGTTACTTTCATGTTATACTGTCGTGAATCCCTGATATTAATAAATAGCATTTGGTTGTCAGCAGCAAGTGGCTACGGAGCTTATAAAATTGCGTTGGTTGAAAATAGTATTTGTATTTCTTTGAACCAACAATATCGGCCATGTGGTCTTTATAATTACACTTTATTTGACTGAACAACCAGTGAAAATATTTTGTTTTTCCACTGGAGGAATATCTTGATCTTGTCTGACAAGATAATGCACACAAATACCACTGAAAAACCAAAAGTGAACAATTTAAGATCAGTATATGCACTTATTCTAGTTTTCATAATATTTCAAGGTCATTGATTTCTCTAGCTTCTTCAAATTGCAGATTAACTTGCTGCTTCTTGACTCGTTTTTCAAATTTTGAACTAATGGTTTCATCTTCCAAATTTGCATGACCTGTTTATCATTTGCTTAATTCACTAAACATTAGCTCGTCCATGTCATTGGCACAAACATTTTCTAGACCCCATCCAAATGAGTGCTCAGGAAGTGACTTGGATGGAGATATCTACTTCGTTAGTTGGGACCCTGAACTCATGCCAGCACGAATGGCTGAACCTATGGAGTATGCCCCTGCACCAACTATGGAACTTGATCATGATGTTACAATTGAGGTGTCAACTACTCTTCTTACTTGGATGCTCTTTTGCAAGGCTTGCACTCATCCGTCTGTAGCTTACTCTTAACTATTTGCTAATACACGTATAAAATGAAATTATGTTGTGTAGGAGGTGATGGAGTATTTCACAAATTACATTGTCAATGACAGCTTGGGGATCATTGCCAATGCTCACACGGTCTTTGCTGACAAGTCAAAATTAAAGGCAGAGTGCCATGAATGCTTAAAGCTTGCAAAACTTTTCTCCATTGCTGTTGACTTTCCTAAGACTGGAGTTCCTGCTGAAATCCCTCCTACGCTGCAAGTTAAGGAGTATCCTGATTTCATGGAAAAGCAAGACAGAGTTACCTATGAATCAAAGGGAATAATTGGGAAGCTGTACAGGGCAATCAAAGAACACAAACCAGATTGTGTTCAGATAAAGACCTTCACCAAGCAGGTTGCTGTACAATCGTACGATGCTGACATGGAAGTTGATGGTTTTGAGGAGCACCTTAATGATGCTTTCTTCTTCAAGGGGGAATACGATTTCAAGCTGGGGAATCTCATGGACCACTATGGCATAAAGACTGAGGCTGAGATAATAAGTGGGAATATAATGAAAATGTCCAAGATCTTCACTAAGAACAGGGATGCCGAGGCGATTGGAAGAGCAGTTAAGGTACTAAGAAAAGAGGCCAGGTCATGGTTTAAGGATAAGCATAGTGATCACGAGCACGATGAAAATGAGGAAAACGCCAAAGCCTCAGCTTGGTACTATGTCACCTATCATCATAGTTACTGGGGATGCTACAATGAGGGTTTGAAGAGGCCACACTTCTTGAGTTTCCCATGGTGTGTCTATGATAAATTGACTCAAATCAAACAGAAGAAAATAAGCCAGAGGAAGACGGCATCTCAGGTATCCTTACTGCAGAATAGAATGCGTGGACTTCAGATTGGACTCAGATAACTAAACTAGTTATGCATAGTTAATAGAGGCTTGTGTATAAGGTAGTTGGACATTCAACGTGACTGCTAATTGATCCTTGGCTTGTCCTATTAAGACTCAGTAGTTGTGTGTGTGTATAGGTATGTACTCTGTTGTTTATAGTTGATAATTATGTTTGCCTCTTTGCTATTTAATGGTTTGCTCTTCTCTCTGATATTGTTTCCTAGTCTCTCTCTGCCTTTCAAATTTTACTTATATAGTTATAGTAGCATGTTACTTATATAGTTATAGTAGCATCTGCCAACCGATTGTGTTGATCAATATATTTTAGTGATTTTTCCCATTAGTGATTCTTACCATTCCCGATTGTGTATAGGTCTTTTCCTTAACTTAAATCTGTGATCATAAATCACAGGACAATAACTTTATCATTATATCGCCTAACCAAATGTGAATTTAACGAAGTGATAATGAGAGAGGTATTTGTGCTTCTAGAATCAAATATCAATGAGCAAGTGCTATGAAAATAACAAGAGAGCAACTTAGAATGATATATAATTACGAAAACAATTAAATAAAAAAAAAAAAGTGTTTGATATCCTGCGTTACACGCACAGTCATGCACTGTGCAATCCCCTGAGAGATTACCCACTGTGATAAATTTTGTTGCACTACAAGTCCTAAACAAGCATTGCTTCAAACCACACAAATCATACCCTGTTGCAACAATACTTTGTATGGTTATATTTGATTTAAGCAAAGTATTATATCAAATACTAAGTTAACTAAACAAGACAAATTTTATTTTACAATGCTACATGATACGGGTTATGATTGTTGGTGCAACCTTAGGTCAAGGTTGACCTGGGTGACCCGACTCGAGTTGACCTGACTCGAGATATATTTTAATGTTTGACAAGAATGGAGAAGTTATATTTTGATGTTTGACAAGAATATGAACTTGGGGGATTGTGGGTGCAACCTTTGGTCAAGGTTGACCTGGTTGACCCGACTTGAGTTGACCTGATTACGGAAAAGTCCAAGTATGGAGACTTGGCACGGAAAGGTCCAAGCAGGGAGCTTGGCACGGGAAAAGTCTAAGTATGGAGACTTGGCACGGGAAAGGTCCAAGCAGGGAGCTTGGCACGGGAAAAGTCCAAGTATGGAGACTTGGCACGGAAAAGTCCAAGCAGGGAGCTGGGCACGGGGAAAAGTCTAAGTATGGAAGCTTGGCATGGGAGGTCGGAGAGGGCTCGGTAGCTCGTTCTCTGGACTGGATAGAGTCGGAGAGGGCTCGGTAGCTCGTTCTCCGGACTAGGTCAGAGAGGGCTCGGTAGCTCGTTCTCCGGACTAGGTCAGAGAGGGCTCTGTAGCTCGTTCTCTGGACCGGACGAAGTTGGAGAGGGCTCGGTAGCTCGTTCTCTGAACTAGGTCAGAGAGGGCTTGGTAGCTCGTTCTCTGGACCAGACGTGGAAGTCGGAGAGGGCCGGTAGCTCGTTCTCCGGACTAGGTCAGAGAGGGCTCGGCAGCTCGTTCTCTAGATCAGGAAGGCTTTAGGGTTTAAGGCTGGGAAATTGGATCGGTCTGCTGACCGATCCAGTGATACACTGATTCTCACTGTGGGTCATTTGATCGGTCTGGTGACCGATCAGTAACCAAACAGATTGGGAGAAGGAATAGGAGGGATCGGTCGGTGGACCGATCCACCTATGGCCTGATCGGTCCACAGACCGATCAGGGCTCTGCAACCAACTCTCTGTGAGAGTTGGGATCGGTCTGGGGACCGATCAGCCTAGGGCCTGATCGGTCCCCTGACCGATCAGATCCGTCCTGGATCGATCAGGGTGGAGCCTGATCGGTCCAGGTCTAGCCGTTGAGTCACAACGGCTAGATTTCTGTGTCTGTGTCTTCTTCTTCGCAGGTTCATATAAATCAAGAGGTGGAGGGCCTCTAGATTAGATGTGACTTCTTCTTGCTCCTGCGATCTGAGTTTTGTTGAGCTCTCCACTGCTGAAGCTTCGTGTGAGCTTCCCTCGGCTGGACTCCAACTGATCAGTTGCTGCTGTTGTTGGCATCCGTGAAGTGGTTGCTTCATCACCAGTCGACGAGAAGGCAAGCAAACTAGTGTTTTTACATTCATATTGTTCTTGGCTTCTTGCTTTATCTTTGTACTCCGATCTTGCTGTTGCAAGAGAGATTGTGGCGAGGTTTCTCCACCCAGAAGGAGTTTTTTTTCCGGGGTCTCATCCACCGACGGATTGATAGGATTCGTCCACCTTACGGACACGCCGAGGAGTAGGAGTATCATCTCCGAACCTCGTTATATCGTCGTGTTTGAGGTTTGATATTCTCCTGTTTCGTTTCTATCTTTTATTTCCACTGCGCTAACTAAAATTGTAGGAAGAAACGTGAATTTGGGGTTGACTATTCACACCCCCCCTCTCTAGCCGCGTCCGAAGGTCCTAACAAGTGGTATCAGAGCAAGGTCGCTCTTCGTCGGATTAACACCCGGGGGAGCACGAGCTAGAGAATGGATCAACTTGGAGAAGACGTCACGATTCCACCCTTCTACGATCGCGACGACTTCGCGTATTGGAAGGTAAGAATGAAGTATTTTCTTATGACTAACCTAGTAAATTGGAATTGTGTACAAGTAGGTTTTATTCCTCCGGTGGATAAAGAAGGAGAACCTCTCGAGAAGAAGAAGTGGACGAAGGAACAAATCCACCAATCCATAATCAACGACGAGGTAACGAAAATCTTTGAATTTTCATTACCTAATGATATCTTGTGTAAGATAGGTGGATACAACAATGCCAAGGAATTGTGGAACAACTTTGCTAAGTTCCATGAGGAGAGCTCCAATTCAAGTCATGAAGAGGAGTCAAGTGAGCCAAGTAGCTCACATCATGGAGGTATGAAATTAGAAGTTGAGGGCTACTCAACATCTAAGGAAGAAGAGGAGGAGAGTTCTTCTTCAAGACTGGAGCAAGAAGAAGAAGCCTCTACCTCCGGAAGAGATGAAGGAGAGAGCTTATATCCATCCTCAACCCTAGGTAACTCAAGCAACTTAATTTCAAGTAAATTACATATAATGTGCTTTGAGTGTAGGGAATATGGGCATTACAAAAGTAAATGTCGAAAAAGGATTAGGAAGACTCCACCGGCACCAAAAGTCAAGGAAGCCGGAGTCCCGATACGCAAGGGCAAGGAGCACGTGGTGTGCTTCCAATGCAAGCAAAGGGGACATTATAGGAGTCAATGTCCAAGGGGGAGGCAACCTCACAAGGACAAGAGACCAAGCACATCTATGAGGGGAGCTAAGGCAAACCCTAAGGTATCATTTAAGGCACATTCTTGTAATTCTAATAAGACACATGCTAGTAGTTTTATTGCAATTGTCAATAATGATAAGCATGATAACCATAGAAACCGATACATGTGCTTAGGTGCCAAACATGTTAGCCTAGATAAGGACAATGCTAGAAATGCCAACCCTAGAGTTAACTCATCTAAGGTTAAGGAAAACCTAGATAGGAATCCCAAAACAACTAGACATATGCCTAGGAATACCTCAAAGAAAAATGGAAAATTAAAGCTTGAGGTATTAAAGAAGGAAAATCAAGTCTTGAGGTCAAGACTTGACACTTTAAAAAAGACTCTTAAGAATTTGGAGAAGTCAACTCTAGGGTCTAAGGGTCAAAAATCAAAGCCCAAGGACATGAGAGGTTTGGGTCGCAAACCTAAGTCTCAAGTGGTCAAGCCCGCTTACCATAATGTTCCATTCGATTATGGAACAAGACCTAGGGCTAAGAAGACCATCACCAAGGTCACAAGGGGAGTCACCCCTAGAGTTGATCTTGATGAGTCCCAAATGACCAAGGCTTTAAAGCCTAGGAGGGTCATTAGGAGGGTTGCTAGGGAAGTCATCCCTAGTGAATATTTAGTGAACCCAATGAGCTCAAATAGGTATTGGGTTCCTAGGAGCGTGATAATCACGCTAGATGGTTTAGGGTGTGCCAACCTTAATTGGATAGGTAGTTAACCTACTCATGGCAAAAGGTGGCATTTTAGGAATTTTCAAGGTGTAATCAAGCCTTGAAAATGAAATTAAAAATTATTCCTAAGGTGATTAGGATGTGCCAACCACATTTGAGGAGTTTCCTAGGATCAATCTAATTGGCACATAGTGATCTAAAAATCTTTAGTATATGATTTTAGCTCTATTACACTTAGGAATATAGAATTTATGGTAAAATGATCAAAATTATCAAAAATGGAAACTAAGGCTAGAATTAGGTATTTTCTATACCTTTATATGTTATTTGCCATACATTGTTTGTCATATGCCATGTCATGACATCATATTTATTTTATTATCATTTGAAATGTCATGATAATGCTTAGGTTAGTTATATGTCATGCCTTATTTAAGTTTCATACTTGATGACATGACATCATGACATTGGCACATGTTTCCACTTATGATATTATTTTATGCCATGTCATCATCTCTTGCATTTATGATCAATTAATTTGATTTAAGGATAGAAACACAATTTGATATGGAGATCAAATTGTTATTTAGAAAATGCATGAGAACTTAGCTTAAGATGACCTAAACCCATATCTCACATCAAAATTGACTTGGATGTGTTTGATACACCTTAGATGTGTGTGAGATATTAGGATTATGAGTTAGGATCAAGGTGCATAGTTCTTGTACCTAGATGAGCCTAATTCGAATTTGAGGATCATAGGGAAAACTTGTATACAAGTCATGTACATTTAGCCCTAAGATTGTGGTCCTAAATTGAATGGTTTAAGATCATTTCAAAATTGATTTAAAAAACCTTGATGAAGCTTTTCTAGTGATAGCATTCATCATTGAGCAAGTTGATACAAAGATGGATTAACCTTGAGCTATTTCAAAGTCTTTCGAACTTTGTATCAAGATTAAAAAATGGGAGTTATTTTCATAGAAAACTATTTTTCCATGATAATATATGTGATGAGGAATGTATCCTCAAAATTTTACAATTTTTGGAATTTTCTATTTTTTTGGGGGTTTCTGAATTTCGGGAGAAAAATCAGAAATCCTTATCAGAGAGTTGTGGACCGATCAGAGAAGATCCTGATCGGTCCAGGGAAGTTTGGATCGGTCACTGGACCGATCTAGGGTAGTGTGGATCGGTCTGGTGACCAATCCAGTGAAGTTCTGATCAATCTGGTGACCGATCAGAGCGTGCCAAAATGCTGATTTTCGGCTGTTGTCTGAAATTTCAGCTATGGAAGTTGGTATTTTAGATTTCTAAAGGGTTGAAACTCTCCAAGACATTGTTGGTGCAATGATCAAGGAGGAGTTGAACTTTAGGGGGAGTTTTACCTAATGGTCAAGGGGGAGTTGACTTTTAGGGGAAATATTTGCTCGTCAAGTTTTTTTTTAATAAGTGATTATCACTAAGTTGATTGTTGATTTTAGTATCAAGGGGGAAATTAAGGGTTTCAATGAAAGGTATGAGACTTTCATTAGGAAGAAACTCTTGACCTTGATTCACTCCTTTTGATGTGTGTCAAAAAGGGGGAGAATGTCCAGAGATTGTTCAAGGAAAAACATTGGAGTTTGGGGAGAATGTTCAGAGAATGTTCAAGGAAGAACATTGGAGAACTATTGAAAAACCTAAGTTAGGTTATCGGGTTAACCTAACTTGATTATGGTTTTTGTCAAACATCAAAAAGGGGGAGATTGTTGGTGCAACCTTAGGTCAAGGTTGACCTGGGTGACCCGATTCGAGTTGACCTGACTCGAGGTATATTTTGATGTTTGACAAGAATGGAGAAGTTATATTTTGATGTTTGACAAGAATAGGAACTTGGGGGATTGTGGGTGCAACCTTTGGTCAAGGTTGACCTGGTTGACCCGACTTGAGTTGACCTGATTACGGAAAAGTCCAAGTATGGAGACTTGGCACGGAAAGGTCCAAGCAGGGAGCTTGGCACGGGAAAAGTCCAAGTATGGAGACTTGGCACGGGAAAGGTCCAAGCAGGGAGCTTGGCACGGGAAAAGTCCAAGTATGGAGACTTGGCACGGAAAAGTCCAAGCAGGGAGCTGGGCACGGGGAAAAGTCCAAGTATGGAAGCTTGGCATGGGAGGTCGGAGAGGGCTCGGTAGCTCGTTCTCTGGACTGGATAGAGTCGGAGAGGGCTCGGTAGCTCGTTCTCCGGACTAGGTCAGAGAGGACTCGGTAGCTCGTTCTCTGGACTGGATGGAGTCGGAGAGGGCTCGGTAGCTCGTTCTCCGGACTCGGTCAGAGAGGGCTCGGTAGCTCGTTCTCTGGACTGGATGGAGTCGGAGAGGGCTCGGTAGCTCGTTCTCCGGACTAGGTCGAGAGGGCTCGGTATCTGGACCGGACGAAGGAGGAGAGGGCTCGGTGGCCCGTTCTCCGGACGAAGTCGGAGAGGGGTTGGTAGCTCGTTCTCCGGACTAGGTCGAGAGGGCTCGGTGGCTCGTTCTCTAGATCGGGAAGGCTTTAGGGTTTGGTTAGGAAATTGGATCGGTCTCACGACCGATCCGGATCTATGGTATCCGGATCGGTCTCACGACCGATCCAGGATGTCGATTCTCACTTGGGTCATCCGATCGGTCTAGTGACCGATCGGTACAAACAGATTGGGAGAAGGAATAGGAGGGATCGGTCGGTGGACCGATCCACCTGATCGGTCGACTGAAGGGCTCTGCAACCAACTCTGTGAGAGTTGGGATCGTCTGGGACCGATCGGGGCCCGATCGGTCCCGACCGATCAGATCTATCTGGATCGATCGGGTGGAGCTGATCGGTCAGTCTAGCCGCTGAGTCACAACGGCTAGATTTCTGTCTGTGTCTTCTTCTTCGCAGTTCATATAAATCAAGAGGTGGAGGCCTCTAGATTAGATGTGACTTCTTCTTGCTCCTGCGATCTGAGTTTGTTGAGCTCTCCACTGCTGAAGCTTCGTGTGAGCTTCCTCGGCTGGACTCATGGATCGATTCTTCTTGTTGTTGGCATCCGTGAAGTGGTTGCTTCATCACCAGTCGACGAGAAGGCAAGCAAACTAGTGTTTTTACATTCATATTGTTCTTGGCTTCTTGCTTTATCTTTGTACTCCGATCTTGCTGTTGCAAGAGAGATTGTGGCGAGGTTTCTCCACCCAGAAGGAGTTTTTATTAGCCGATTTTCTGGGGTCTCATCCACCGACGGATTGATAGGATTCGTCCACCTTACGGACACGCCGAGGAGTAGGAGTATCATCTTCGAACCTCGTTATATCGTCGCATTTGAGGTTTGATATTCTCCTGTTTCGTTTCTATCTTTTATTTCCGCTGCGCTACCTAAAATTGTAGGAAGAAATGTGAATTTGGGGTCGGCTATTCACACCCCCCCCCTCTCTAGCCGCGTCCGAAGGTCCTAACAATGATAGGCCGGTCTGATAAATAATGTAGAAGTCATGGGTAAGTGGATAAGTAATAGGATATGAGATGACCAAATGAAGACTTTTTGCAAGTGCTCGGTCGAGTGAGGCACTTAGCCTTATATACCTTTTAGTATATTCCTAGCCGAGTTAAGGCCGAGTAAGGACCCATGTGCTTATATACGCTCGGCCAAGCAAAGTCCGACCAAGCATAAAGGTACTTAGCCTTATACAATTTTCAGTAGATTATCGACCAAGTGAAGGCCGAACGAGCACCAATGTACTTATATATGCTCAGCCGAGCTAAGCCCGACCGAGCTCAGAAGCGCTTAGCCTGATACAACTTTCAGCATATTATTAGCCAAGTGAAGGCCGAGCCGCTCGGCCGAGCAAAGCCCGACCGAGCTCAAAGGTGCTTAGCCTTATACAACTTTCAGTATATTATCAGCCAAGTGAAAGCTGAGCGAGCACCAAATGTGCTTATATACGCTCGGTTAGGCAAAAGCCAGACTTGGCATAAAGATATTCTCAACAGAAGGTATTCTTAGTATATATGTAGCCAACTTGAATGGCCGGCCGAGACATGCTCAACAGAAGATATTCTTAGTATATATGCAGCCGGTTTGAATGACTAGCCGAGACATGCTCAGCAAAAGGTATTCTTAGTATATATGCGGTCGGCTTGAATGACCGATCGAGACATGCTCAACAGAAGGTATTCTTAATATATATGATCGGCTTAAGTGACCGGTCGAGACATGCTTAACAGAAGATATTCCTAACATATATGTGGCTAGTTTAAATGACCGGACGAGATACACTTAACAGATGGTATTTTTATTATATATGCGACCGGTTTAAAGGTGTTGGTTGTTACTCGGAATACCGTCCTAGTTCCCCTGTACAAAAATTTGTACAAGCATAGAACTATCCTTGCTACCCATGTGCTCTACTAAAATTAAATTTGAATTGCAAATGATGTTTAACATTATTAATCCAAATTTCCCTTTTAGAAGTTAAACTTGGACTGAGAACGAAACTTAACATTCTTACTCCAAGTTCAACCGATGTAATCTTCCTAAGTTAAACCATATTACAGAAGTTATCAAAAATCTATTTCAAAAATCGACTTCCAAGTTAAACATGGTGAGACACTAGACCTTCTTGGGTATGAGATCATCCACCACTTCCTAGACAAAGTCTCACAAAAAAATCAGATATTTAACCTATTACAGTAAACTAGGTTTAACTATAGAGACCTCAATAGAAACACATTATCGAAACATGAAATCGAAAAATAAAATCGATAACAAAAACGATAACTAAAATTGATAACCTCTTGTGTTTGGTTTTTCAAGATCTATACAAAAGATGAACTAGTTATGATGCGGAAACTAATAACTAGTTATACCTTTTGTAGTTTATAGACCTCTTGATCTTCTATTATATTCCTCTCCTTCTCTTGGACGTCGTGTGGGCGACGATCTTCCAAGATGAAATCCATTCAAACTTCTTCCAAGGCTTCCAAGATCCGACCACCAAATAACCTCCAAGAGATGCTAGACAAAAGAACTTCCTTCTCTTTTTCTCCTCCTTCAAGTTACCGACCACCAAGAGATCTCCCACAATTGATGTCGCCGGCCTCTAAGAGAGAAAACAAAAGGAGAGAAGAGAAAGAACAAATGCCGACCACCAAGGAAGAATAGAGAGGAATAGAAGATGTGTTATGAGGTGAGGCACCCCTCCTTCTCGTTTATATTCCTTGATCTTGTCAAAAAAGGAAAGTTTTATAACAAAAAATAAAACTTCCTTTTCTCCCTTTGACATGGCTGGCCACAAGCTTGTGCTCCCAGCAAGGAAAGATTTTAAACAAAATTAAAATCTCTCTTTTAAAATCCCTTTTGTGGATAGTTATAAAAGGAATGTTTTATAAATTAAAATCCCTCTCTTTTAAATCCTTTTATGGATATCTATAAAAGAAAAGATTTAAAATAAAACTGTTGGTGCAAATTCCAGTAGGTCAAGGTTAACCTAGTTGACCAAGCGTAAACCTTGGTCATGGTTTCGATGTTTGACAATACAGAAAGACATGTAGACATGGACAATGCAGGTGCAGTTATCCATGCGGAGAAATACTGATCAGGGTCTGATCAGGTTGAATGAAGAAGAGTCAAGTAGGTCAAGGTTGACCGGATACTTGACTGGAAAGTCCTGGTGAGTGAAGCCAGGCAGACGGAAAAGTCCTGGTGAGTGAAGCCAGGCAGATTGGAAATCCTGGTGAGTGAAGCCAGGTGAAAACCCTAGTGAGTGAAGCTAGGTGAAGGTGAAAGTCCTGGTGAGTGAAGCCAGGCAGTGGGAAAGTCCTGGTGAGTGAAGCCAGGCAGTTGGTGAAAGTCCTGGTGAGTGAAGCCAGGTAGTTGGAAAGTCCTGGTGAGTGAAACCAGGCAAGGGAAATCCAGATGGGTCAAGGTTGACCAGACATCTGGTGAAAAGTCCAAGCAGAGAGCTTGGCACGGGAAAAGTCCAAGTATGGAGACTTGGCACGGAGAAGTCCAAGTATGGAAACTTGGCATGGGAAGTCGGAGAGAGCTCGGTAGCTCGTTCTCCGGACTGTGATCAGAGAGGGCTCGGTAGCTCGTTCTCTGGATCGGATGGAGTCGGAGAGGGCTCGGTAGCTCGTTCTCTGGACCGGACGAAGTCGGAGAGGGCTCGGTAGCTCGTTCTCCGGACTAGGTCAGAGAGGGCTCGGTAGCTCATTCTCTAGACCAGGCGTTAGGGTTTAGAGCTGGGAAGCTCTAACCCAGCCATTGGATCGGTCGGCAGACCAATCCAGTGATACTGTGGTTTCCTAATCGGTCTGGAGACCGATCAGAAAGCGATCAGTGTGCCTCTGTGAGCTTACTGATCGGTCTGGGGACCGATCAGCATGAAGCCTGATCGGTCGCCGGGATCGATCAGGGTACGCACAGAGAGTTGGGCAACTCTCTGTAAAGCATTCTGATCGGTCTAGGGACCGATCAGCATAGAGCCTGATCGCTCCCCATGACCGATCAGCAGCACCCTGGACCGATCAGGGTGGAGCCTGATCGGTCCAGGCCTAGCCGTTGTGACTCAACGGCTAGGCTATTTCGGGCTTCTGTGTTCTGGCCTTTTTGCCTTGCAGGTTCGCAGGTTGGCTCAGGATATCAGAGGTTATAAAAGGATCGAGAGGCACTACAGAACTTTGTCCTTCTTCTTCCTCTTCTTTCTACTGACTGCTGAAGTATTTCTGCTTGAGCTTTGTTGAGCTCTTCTTCGCTGAAGCTTCGCGTGAGCTTCCCTCGGCTGGGACTTCAACTGGACAGTTGGTGCTGTGGTTGGATTCCCGTGAAGTTGCTGCTTCATCCAGTCGACAAGAAGGCAAGCTAGGGTTATTACATTTTTGTATTGTACTTAGTTTCCTGCTGTATTCTTGTACTCCTGTTTATCTTGCTGTTGCAAGACATTGTGGCGAGGTTTCTCCACCCAGAAGGAGTGATTATTAGCCGAGTTTCCGGGGTCTCATCCACCGACGGATTGATAGGCTTCGTCCACCTTACGGACACGCCGAGGAGTAGGAGTATATCTCCGAACCTCGTTACATCGACGCGTGTTGAGGTTTGATTTCTCCGCTTTCGTTTCTATTATTTTTATTTCCGCTGCGCTAACCTTGATTTGTAGAACGAAACGAATGTTTTGGGGTCGGCTATTCACACCCCCCCTCTCTAGCCATAACCATCGATCCTAACAAGTGGTATCAGAGCGAGGTTGCTCTTCGTCGGATTAACACCCGAGGGAGCACAAGCTAGAGATGGATCAATTCGGAGAAGACATCACCATTCCACCTTTCTATGACCGCGACGACTTCGCGTATTGGAAGGTAAGAATGAGGTATTTTCTTATGACTAACATTGAAAATTGGAGTTGTGTTCAATTAGGTTTCAAGCCTCCAATGGATAAGGAAGGAAAACCACTCGAGAAGAAGAAGTGGACAAGGGAACAAATCCACCATTCCACAATCAACGATGAGGTAATGAAAGTATTTGAATTCTCATTACCTAATGACATTCTATGTAAGATAGGTGGATACAACAATGCCAAGGAGTTGTGGAGCAACTTGGCTAAGTTCCATGAGGGGAACTCCACTTCAAGCCATGAAGAGGAGTCAAGTGAGCCAAGGAGTTCACATCATGGAGGGATGGATTTAGAAGTTGAGGGCTACTCAACATCTAAAGAAGAAGAGGAGGAGAGTTCCTCTTCAAGTTCGGAGCAAGGAGAAGAAGCTTCTACCTCCGGAAGGGATGAAAGAGAGAGCTTACATCCCACCTCAATCCTAGGTAACTCAAGCAATTTAAGTTATAGTAAATTGCATATATTATGCTTTGAGTGTAGGGAACTTGGACATTACAAGAGTAAATGCCCAAAGAGGGTTAGGAAGACTCCACCGGCGCCAAAGATCAAGGAAGCCGGAGTCCCGATACGCAAGAGCAAGGAGCACGTGGTGTGCTTCCAATGCAAGGGGACATTATCGGAGCCAATGTCCGAGGGGGAGGCAACCTCACAAGGACAAGAAGACGAGCACATCGATAGGGGAAGCTAAGGCAAACCCTAAGGTAATCTTTAAGGCACATTATTGCAATAATAATAAGACACATGCTAGTAGCCTTATTGCTATTGTTAATAATGGTAAGCATGATAACATTAGAAATTGATACACATGCTTAGGTGCCAAACATGTGAGCCTAGATAAGGATAACACTAGGAAAGCCAACCCTAGAATTGACCCATCTAAGGCTAAGGAAAACCTAGGTAGGAATCCCAAATCAACTAGACACATGCCTAGGAATGGCTCAAAGAAAAATGACAAATCAAGTCTTGAGGTATTAAAGAAGGAAAATCAAGTCTTGAGGTCAAGACTTGACATGTTAGAAAAGACCCTTAAAAATTTGGAGAAGTCAACTCTAGGGTCTAAGGGTCAAAAACCCAAGTCCAAGGACATGAAAGGTTTGGGTCACAAACCTAAGTCCCAAGTGGTCAAGCCCACTTATCACAATGTTCCATTCGATTATGGAACAAAATCTAGGGCTAGGAAGACCATCACCAAGGTCACAAGGGGAGTCACCCCTAGAGTGGATCTTGATGAGTCCCAAATGACCAAGGCTTTAAAGCCTAGGAGGGTCATTAGGAGAGTTGCTAGGGAAGTCATCCCTAGTGAATATTTAGTGAACCCAATGAGCTCCAATAGGTATTGGGTTCCTAGGAGCGTGATTTCATCACGCTAGATGAGTTAGGGTGTGCCAACCTTACTTGCATAGGTAGTTAACCTAATCATGGCAAAAGGTGACACTTTAGGAATTTTCAAGGTGTAATCAAGCCTTGGAAATGAAATAGAAAATTATTCCTAAGGTGTTTAAGATGTGCCAATCACAATTGAAGAGTTTTCTAGGGTCAATCTAATTGGCACATAGTGATCTAAAAATCCTTAGTATATGATTTTAGGTCTAATACACTTAGGAATATGGATTTTATGGCAAAATGATCAAAAATGGCAACTAAGGCTAGAGTTAGATATTTTCTATACCTTTACGTGTTATTTGCCATATATTGCTTGCCATATGCCATGTCATGACATCATACTTAATTTTTCATCATTTGAAATGTCATGATAATGCTTAAGTTAATTTATATGTCATGCTCTAGTTAAGTTTCACACTTTATGCCATGACATCATGACATTAGCACATGTTCCATTTATGATACTATTTTATGCCATGTCATCATCTCATGCATTTATAATCAATGAAATTGATTTAAGGACTAAAACACAATTTGATATGGAGATCAAATTGTTATTTAGAAAATACATGAGAATCTAGTTAAGATAACCTAAATCCATATCTCACATAAAAATTGACTTGGATGTGTTTGATACACCTTAGATGTGTGTGAGATATTAGGATGATGAGTTAGGATCAAGGTGCATAGTTCTTGTACCTAGATGAGCCTAATTCAAAATTGGAGGATCATAGGGAAAGTTTGTGTACAAGTCATGTACATTTAGCCCTAAGATTGTGGTCCTAAATTAAATGGTTTAAAATCATTTTAAAATTGATTTGAAAAACCTTGATGAAGCTTTTCTAGTAATAGCCTTCATCATTGAACAAGTTGATACAAAGATGACTTAACTTTGAGCTATTTCAAAGTCTTTTGAACTTTGTATCAAGATTGAAAAATGGAAGATATTTTCATAGAAAACTATTTTTCCATGATAGTATGTGGTATGATGAATGTATCCTCAAAATTTCACAATTTTTCGAATTTTCTGTGATTTTCTAGAGGTTTCTGAATTTCGAGAAGGAAAAATTCAGAAATCTGTCCATCAGTGTCTGGATCGGTCACTGGACCGATCCAGGGCTTTCCTGATCGGTCACTGGACCGATCCAGAGGAAGCCTGATCGGTCCGGTGACCGATCAAGGCATGCCAACTTGCTGAAATTCGACTGGTTGTCTGAAATTTCAGCTCGGGAAGTGGTGTTTTAGGTTTCTAAAGGTTTGGAACTCTCCAAGACATTGTTGGTGCAATGGTCAAGGGGGAGTTTTTACTCGTCGAAATTTTTGAGGATGAGTGATATGGTATTATCACTAAGTTGATTGTTGAATTTAGTATCAAGGGGAAAATTAAGAGTTTCAATGAAAGGTATGAGACTTTCATTAGGAAGAAACTCTTGACCTTGATTCACTCTTTTTGATGTGTGTCAAAAAGGGGGAGAATGGGAGAATGTCTAGAGAATGTTCAAGGAAGAACATTGGAGTTAGTGGGAGAGTTTGTTGATCACAATGAGTGAAGTTGTGAACAACGATAACTTACTCTTCAGGGGGAGAGTTTGTTGATGTGTGCCAATAGGGGGAGAATGAAGGGTTTAAGTTAGGCCTTCATTATCTAAGAAGGAGGTTGCCTTCTTAGAGGTTGCCTTCTTAGAAGGAGAATGTAAGGTTGTAACTTATGTTTCATTACCTAGTGGCATGAAGAAAGTTAAGGCTATTGGATTAGCCTAACTGAAAGGTATTGTCAAACATCAAAAAGGGGGAGATTGTTGGTGCAAATTCCAGTAGGTCAAGGCTGACCTAGTTGACCAAGCGTAAACCTTTGTCATGGTTTCGATGTTTGACAATACAGAAAGACATGTAGACATGGACAATGCAGGTGCAGTTGTCCATGCGGAGAAATACTGATCAGGGTCTGATCAGGTTGAATGAAGAAGAGTCAAGTAGGTCAAGGTTGACCGGATACTTGACTGGAAAGTCCTGGTGAGTGAAGCCAGGCAGACGGAAAAGTCCTGGTGAGTGAAGCCAGGTGAAAACCCTAGTGAGTGAAGCTAGGTGAAGGTGAAAGTCCTGGTGAGTGAAGCCAGGCAGTGGGAAAGTCTTGGTGAGTGAAGCCAGGCAGTTGGTGAAAGTCCTGGTGAGTGAAGTCAGGCAGTTGGAAAGTCCTGGTGAGTGAAACCAGGCAAGAGAAATCCAGATGGGTCAAGGTTGACCAGACATCTGGTGAAAAGTCCAAGCAGAGAGCTTGGCACGGGAAAAGTCCAAGTATAGAGACTTGGCACGGAGAAGTCCAAGTATGGAAACTTGGCATGGGAAGTCGGAGAGAGCTCGGTAGCTCGTTCTCCGGACTGTGATCAGAGAGGGCTCGGTAGCTCGTTCTCTGGATCAGATGGAGTCGGAGAGGGCTCGGTAGCTCGTTCTCTGGACCGGACGAAGTCGGGGAGGGCTCGGTAGCTCGTTCTCCGGACTAGGTCAGAGAGGGCTCGGTAGCTCATTCTCTAGACCAGGCGTTAGGGTTTAGAGCTGGGAAGCTCTAACCCAGCCATTGGATCGGTCGGCAGACCAATCCAGTGATACTGTGGTTTCTTGATCGGTTTGGAGACCGATCAGAAAGCGATCAGTGTGCCTCTGTGAGCTTACTGATCGGTCTGGGGACCGATCAGCATGAAGCCTGATCGGTCGCCGGGACCGATCAGGGTACGCACAGAGAGTTGGGCAACTCTCTATAAAGCATTATGATCGGTCTAGGGACCGATCAGCATAGAGCCTGATCGCTCCCCATGACCGATCAGCAGCACCCTGGACCGATCAGGGTGGAGCCTGATCGGTCCAGGCCTAGCCGTTGTGACTCAACGGCTAGGCTATTTCGGGCTTCTGTGTTCTGGCCTTTTTGCCTTGCAGGTTCGCAGGTTGGCTCAGGATATCAGAGGTTATAAAAGAATCGAGAGGCACTACAGAACTTTGTCCTTCTTCTTCCTCTTCTTTCTACTGACTGCTGAAGTATTTCTGCTTGAGCTTTGTTGAGCTCTTCTTCGCTGAAGCTTCGCGTGAGCTTCCCTCGGCTGGGACTTCAATTGGACAGTTGGTGCTGTGGTTGGATTCCCGTGAAGTTGCTGCTTCATCCAGTCGACAAGAAGGTAAGCTAGGGTTATTACATTTTTGTATTGTACTTAGTTTCCTGCTGTATTCTTGTACTCCTGTTTATCTTGCTGTTTCAAGACATTGTGGCGAGGTTTCTCCACCCAGAAGGAGTGATTATTAGCCGAGTTTCCGGGGTCTCATCCACCGACGGATTGATAGGCTTCGTCCACCTTACGGACACGCCGAGGAGTAGGAGTATATCTCCGAACCTCGTTACATCGACGTGTGTTGAGGTTTGATTTCTCCGCTTTCGTTTCTATTATTTTTATTTCCGCTGCGCTAACCTTGATTTGTAGAACGAAACGAACGTTTTGGGGTCGACTATTCACACCCCCCTCTCTAGCCGCAACCATCGATCCTAACAAAAACATGGTTCCAAAAAAGAAAGTTTTATAACAAAAATTAAAATCTTTCTTTCACTTTATAGATATCTACAAATAAGGAAAATATTTCAAATATCTTTTTTATTCCTTACTAGAAAGTTATAAAAGGAAAGATTTTAAAATTTAAAACTCTCTTTTAAAACCATCATAAAAGGAAAGTTTTTAACAAAATAAAAACTCCTTTTATTTCCTTTTATGACCAATCTAAAAAAGGAAAATTTTATACTAAAATCATCCTTTTAAATCCTTTTTATGGATCTCTATAAAAGGAAAGATTTTACAAAAAAATAAAACTTCATTTTCTTCTTGTGTGTGGCCGATCCCTTGCTTAGGCACCAAGCAAGGCTTGGCGGACCCTAGCTTGGGCTCCAAGCTTAGCTTGGTCGGCCCCTTGCTTGGTCTCTAAGCAAGGCTTGGTCGGCCCTAGCTTGGGCCTTAAGAAGCTAGGCTTTTGGTCTCCCGATGAGCTTGAGCTTTCCGTGTTCGTCCCGAACACCCAACTTAAGTTCATCAATAATATCTCATTTCACTAAAGAATTATTATTGCACTACCGCACCAGTCCCATATTACAATATGGACTCCTTATTATGAGTGTGTTAGTCTCCCTGTGTTTAAGATATTGAATGTCTACTAATTAAATGAGTTATTGACAACTCACTTAATTAATATCTAGCTCCAAGAGTAGTACCACTCAACCTTATCGTCATGTCGGACTAAGTCCACCTGCAGGGTTTACATGACAATCCTTATGAGCTCCTCAAGGGGACATCATCAACCTAGATTACTATGCCACAGTTTCATTCTATAATCAACAACACACCATATAAATAATATCATTTCTCAACTTATCGAGTATATTGATTTAACGAACTAAATCTCACCCTTTGATAAATTAAAGAAATAAATATTAAGTATACGTGTTGTTATTATATCATGATTAAGAGTACACACTTCCATAATAACAGAGGTTTTGCACATTTTTATAGTCAGTATAAAAAAGAACAATCTCAAATGGTCCTGCTCAATACACTTATAGTGTACTAGTATAATTTTATAGTCACGATAAACTAATACCAAATTACACTACAATCACTTCAATGGTTTGTCCCATTCCATCTTGGTTGTGAGCTATTATTTATAATTTATAAGGAACTGATAACATGATCTTCTGTGTGTCTCCTCACACCATGTTATCTACAATATAAATTAAATGGACAACTACACTTAGCATAAATATAAATATTTGACCAATGTGATTCTTATTTCAAAATGATTGTTTATACAAAAGCTAGACTTTTAGTATACACTCTAACAATCTCTCACTTATACTAAAAGACTATGCTGCCATAAATGCTGTCATACATCTGATTCTAATCCCCTCAACATGCCGATCAAAAGCTTTCGCCGGAAGGGCCTCAGTGAAAGGATCTGCCAGGTTATTTGCTGATGCAATCTTGGCGATAACAACTTCTTCTCGCTTTACGATGTCTCATATCAGGTGGTACTTGCGCTCAATGTGTTTACTCACCTTATGGACTCGTGGTTCCTTCGAGTTTGCTACTGCATCACTATTATCACAATAAATTGTGATGATTTTGGGCAAATCAGGAATCACATCTAAGTCCATTAAAAAGTTCCTGAGTCATACAACTTCTTTGGCTGCCTTGGAGGCTGCCACATACTTAGCTTCCATGGTTGAGTCAGAAACGCATTTCTGCTTAACACTCCTCCATGCTATGGCTCCACCTCCTAAAGTAAACACATTGCCTGATGTAGACTTACTATTGTTCCTATCTGATTGGAAGTTAAAATCCGTGTAACCTATAGAGATCAAATCATCTTCTTGGTAAACCAGCATATAATCTTTAGTCCTTCCAAGTACTTTAATATATGCTTTACGACAGTCCAATGTCCCTGTCCTGGATTACTTTGATATCTGCTAACCATGCCCATGGTAAAACAGATATCTGGTTTCGTGCATGACATAGCATACATTAAGCTTCCTACAGCTGAAGCATAAGGAACTGTCTTCATTTCTTCTATCTCTTTTGATGTCTTCGGAGACATCTCTTTAGATAAAAATACTCCATGCCTAAAAGGTAGAAAATCTTTCTTGGAGTCTTGCATACTAAAACGAGCTAGGATAGTATCGATATATAAAGCTTGGGATAAGCACAACATTCTTTTCTTGCGATCCCTTATCACTTTGATCCCGAGAATATGTGTGCATTCTCCCAAGTCCTTCATATACAATTGCTTAGACAATCATACCCTTACTTCCGACAACACTTTGATATTATTTCCAACTAACAAAATGTCATCTACGTATAGTACAAGAAATACCACCACGTTTCCATCACACTTCTTGTATACATAAGACTCATCTGGACACTGAATAAATCCATATGACTGGATTACTTCATTAAACCGGATGTTCTAAGATCTTGAAGCTTGCTTCAGTCCATAAATCGACCGATTGAACTTACACACTAGATGTTCTTTGCCCTTTGCAATAAACCCCTCTAGTCGCTTCATATGGATGTTTTCTTCAAGACTTTCGTTAAGAAAAGATGTCTTGACATCCATTTGCCAAACCTCATAATCCATATGAGCAGCAATAGATAAGAGTATCCGGATAGACTTAAGCATAGCTGCTGGCGAAAAAGTTTCCTCATAATCGATTCCTTCTTTCTGAGTATACCCTTTGCAACAAGCCTTGCTTTGAAGGTTTCCACCTTCCCGTCTGTCCCTCTTTTCCTTTTATAGATCCATTTACATCCAATAGCTTTTACACTATTTGATGGTTCTACTAGCTCCCAGACTTTGTTAGAATACATAGATTCTATTTCTGAATTCATTGCTCTTTGCCAATATGTTGTGTAAAATACCGAAAAGGGAAGATAATGATAAGGGAATTTTTTGAAATTTTTAAAAAAATTTCGGGAATTTTTCGGAGCCCGTATGGACGAGTTTACGGGGATAAAAATGGGGTCCGGGAAAGCCTGTTTAGGCTACCCCATTTTAACGAGGAAAAGTTTTCTTTTCCTTTTTATTTTTATTTTTCTTTCTTTTCTTTATTTTCTTTTCTCCGTTTTCCTTTCTCCCGCGACGCCGTGCCCTCACCCGAGCTTCTCACGCGCGATCTCTCTGCCCTA
This sequence comes from Zingiber officinale, assembly GCF_018446385.1. Taxonomy (NCBI): domain Eukaryota; kingdom Viridiplantae; phylum Streptophyta; class Magnoliopsida; order Zingiberales; family Zingiberaceae; genus Zingiber; species Zingiber officinale. The sequence goes on from NC_055992.1 coordinate 16,910,650, forward strand.
ACCGCCCGCGCACGCGGCGGTTTTCTCCTCCCTGAGTATACAAGTCGCCTCCGCCCGATTCTTCTCCTCTTCGTCTTCTTCATCGCGCCACCGCTCGACGCCGCACTCCTCTTCTCCGAGCCGCACACCCGTTGCACACCGCCGCCGACGCCCTCTCCGATCTCCTCTGTGCCCGCTACCGAGACTCCTCGACCAAGCTCCCACCGTGCCCTAGCCCCTCTCAGCGGATAGCCGGCTGCCAACGCTCGAAGCCACTGACGCCAGTGATCGAGGGCAAGCCACTGCCAATTTGCAGCCTTTGCCCTAGCCGACGCCACCATCGCCGCTCCTCCTCAGCCCTAGCACTGACGCCGCCGACCAGATCGCCACAAGAGCTAGCCGGAAGAAAGGATCAACACCACCATTGCGTCTCTGCCCTAGCGAAGGTCCCTTTTCTTTGCCCTAGGTTTTCTCTTGTTGCCGGATCTGAACCCTAGCTCTGCTGGGTTTGGTGCGGTCAGCCTATCAGACAGGTAATTCTTCCTTCTGTAACCTGATATGGAATACTGCTGTTGATTCTTTCTTGGTGAATTCAACAGTAGCTTGCGGTGTCTGCAACAAACGATCTTCGGCAACGGGTACCTCCAGCAGCACCTTCGACCGAGTATTTTTTTTTTTTTTTTGAAGTGAGGTGAGGTGTAGGAGTTGGATGTACTTTGGTAATTTGATTTCTAGTCGAGTTAGCAATAATTGTTAACTTAGATTCATGTGGGTTTTAATGTAATCGAATAGTGGAATGGTTTAGGGTTTTCCCTAAATTGTTCTTAAAGGATTTTTATTTAGCTATTCGTTTGAATTGTACCTAAGTAAAATATTTATTTATTGGTGACTCAGAGTTTTGACGCGAGACGAGCATCTCGACGTCCGAGTTGGACCGGATTGATCTTTTCGATTGGAGGCGGGTACTTTGACTTTATGTCATTTGATATGCATAGTAATATTTTTAACAAATAGCAATGATTGTGTTTCTCATTTGCTTCGGTTGATCACTACCCGATCTGTTACATACTTATTTGTTTACTTGTTATGCACATCATGTTAGTATTTACCTGATTATACATACTTATAGAGGTAGTGACACAACCATGTTATTTATTATCTTCAGGACCTAGGGTTTTTGATACCTTATCTGATCTGTGTACCTTTGATTTGATTCATTGTCCTATGGTACACATTTTATATTTATGTATGAATATTGTTATGCTCTTCAGGATATTGCCATGTTTAGTGTCATGCATCATCTCGCATGATTGCATGCTGTGCGATAGTCTGCTATATTATTATCGAGCACATCGCCAGTTACATATATCTGTACACACCACCACTCATGGGTTAGTGGTATATCAGACAGGTGTGTGGCAGTTCTGCTATTTGACTTCGTTGGTCTGGTGACTCAGCGTGGTAGCCGGCAGACGGTTCTGCTCTGTTTGGCTCCGCTAGTTTAGTGTAGCAGCGTGGTAGCTGGCAGGCAGTTGGACTCTGTTTGGCTCCGTGGGTCCGCTCATGGGTAGTGTGACGCAGCGTGGTAGCCGACAGAGATTCCTCCCCGTCATCGTGTACCGGGAGATGAGAGCATTGAGCTCCCCCATTTATGATTTGGGGTAGGAGGATAGGTATACTCCGACAGCATCCCGTCCACTCGGTCACTCATCAGAAGTAGTGATGGCAGAGTGCACGGTTGTCACAACCCTACCCACTCAGTCTCACCATTGTGTGTGAGATGACTGACTGGCGTCAGGGGTGACCATGACATTTGCATCATATGCATGATGCATTTATTGTTTGTGTTTGTTGCATTTACTTGCTGCATTTATATGGATGCATATGATTGATATGCATACAGGATTTATGACACTCTCGGTCTGACGACCTGTTGTACTTATACCCTGGTCCTGGTTAGTACAGTTTTCTCCTGCTTTATTTAGTTGCATTTATCCTTCTTGTATCAGGAGACTGTACGCATGATTGGTGCTGGTTGTTATTTTCCTTATTATGCATATCAGTTGTTACCCGCTGAGTGTTAGACTCACACCCTCCTCCGTTGCTATTTTCAAGTTGATGCTGTCCAGAGAGTTCCAATCGCTAGTCCCCTGAAGATTTAGAGTTATTTGGTCTTTTGTTATGTTTCTTATTGCACTATCTGGACTTGTATTAGTTTACTTTATCGAATCTTATTTGTCAATGGGTTTAGATTGGATGTGTTTTGCTACACGCTTGCATAGATGGCAGAAGAGGTAAGTTCATTGTGATTTGTGTTTTACGAGTGTAGTGGAGTAGGATATCGGTTTTGAGTTTTATGGGTGTAGTTGAGTAGGGTTGTTTTTGAGTCTTCTTATTACTATTCTAGTTTGTCAACTATTATACTGCGTGGATGAATCTGTGTTATATTTTTATTACTGTTATTGTTCCGGCCGTATTGGCCGAGGTATATGTGGCCCAGAGGGCATTGTAGAAAGTTTCAGATTGTCACCCGTACAGGAGAGGTACTGCCGAAATTTCTTCGGACAGGGACTCCCCCAGGGCGTGACATGCTGCATCTTTATCTTGGAGTGCTTCGTCATATGTTCGGGGATTAGGTTCATGTTTACCCGGGATCAAGTTCGAAGACTCTCCCAAAAACATCAATCTCTCAGGTTGCCTCACAACCCTCCCACTACGACGAGGCATTATCTGTAGTTGTGTATCATTTGTGATACGTGTTGTAGTTTCTTGTGATATTTCATCTTGCACTCTTGGTACTAAAGTAGACGTGTCCTCTCTTATTTCTTCTAGAATAATTTTACTCATGACTTATGGTTTATTACATAGTCCTTTTCTAAATATCGGGAATTTGTGCTAACAATGACCTTCTGATCTTTAGGACTATAAAACAAATCACCTTTTGTTTCTTTGGGATAACCTATAAACAAGCGAACTTCTGTACGAGATTCCAACTTATCAGCATCTCCCTTCAGCACATGTGCTGGACTACCCCAAATCCGAACATGACTCAGACTAGGCTTACACCCGTTCCACAGTTCTATGGGAGTAGAGAGTACTGATTTAGAAGGTACCAAGTTCAAAACGTATACTGTCATTTCTAAAGTATATCCCCAGAATGAATTTGGTAATTCTGAATAATTCATCATCAATCTAACCATTTCCATAAGAGTCCTATTCCTTCGTTCTGCCACACCATTCTTTTGGGGTATACCAGGTGCAGACAATTGAGATTGAATCTCAACCTCTGATAAGTAATTCCTAAACTCTCCTAAGAGGTACTCACCACCATGATCAGACCGTTTCTCCACATCGACCTTGTACTCTTTGAACTTATCAAAGCACTCAGACTTGCGACACATCAAGTAAATATATCCATATCTCGAATAGTCATCTATAAAAGAGACAAAATATTCGAAACCACCTCTCGCCTTGATAGTCATAGGTCCACACAAATCAGAATGAACCAATTCTAACACATCTTTTGCTCTATACCCCTTGGCCTTAAAAGGTCTCTTGGTTATTTTTCCTTCCAAGCAAAATTCGCAGGTTGGAAAGTTTTCCAATACTAATGAACCCAAAAGTCCATCGGCTATTAGACTTTGAATCCTACTCAAATTAATATGACCAAGTCTTAGATGCCAAAGATATGTTTGATTCATTTTCGAAGGTTCCTTTCTCTTATTAGAATTAGAGGATGTGTTATTAATTTCCATCTGTTGCTTTGTGGGAGTTATCGGATTAAAAGTATACAAATTGCCAACTAATGTACCAGAGCAGATAACTACCCTATTCTTCTTGATAACCACTTTGTCATCAAAAGAAACAGTATATCCATCCAAAAACAGTTTAGAAACTGAAATTAAATTCTTTCTAAAACTTAGTACATAAAGTCAATTTCTCAAAATCAAATTTCTATTCCTATCAAATGATAAATAAACATCTTCCACTGCAACAGCTGTCACTTTCGTAGCATTGCCCATGTAAACGGTTATCTCTCCTTCATATATCCTTCATATAGTTGTCGAGTTTCCTGGAACCCCTGCAATGTATTGCAAACATAATCAGTAGCTCCTGTATCTACACACCAGGTACTGGTAGATAACACCGCTAAATATGTTTCAACTACTAGAGAATAAGATATACCTTTATTGTTCTCTTTCCTACGAGGACAATCCGCCTTCAAATGTCCAGACTGCTTGCAAATGAAGCACTTGCCCTTCGGCTTCTTCACTCCTTTTAGTCCAGTACCTAGAGATCGATTCACTTTCTTTGCCGAACCAGCTTGTTTCTTCTTCTTCTTCTTCTTACCTTTCGACTTAGAAGTAGAAACATTTTCAACAAAGTAAATTTGAGAATTATGACGAAATATCCCTTCTGCTACTTGAAGTTCTGTCAGTAGTTCCGTCAATGAATAAATCCTTTTATTCATATTGTAGTTCAAGCGGAACTACTCAAAACTTTTGGGTAGCAATTGGAGAATAATATCGACTTAGGTTTCCCCATCAATTTGAGCTCCAAGGATTTGTATCTCGTTCAAGTAAGCCATCATTTTGAGGATATGATCCCTTATGGGTGTCCCCTCTGTCATGGTGTCTGTCATTAAGTTTCTCATAGTCAGTTGCCTAGCAGCCCGATTCTGGTGTCCGAAGAGATCCTTGAGATTGCTCATCATGTCATAGGCAGATGACATGTCCGGATGCTGATGTTGCAGCACATTTGACATTGAAACCAAAATATAACACCGCGTCATCTCATCTGCCTTGACTCATTTCCTATGATGCTCAATCTCCTCTTCACTAGAATCGCTAGTAGGTACATTAGGGCAGACCTCCATCAGTACAAACTTATAGCCTTCAACAGTTAGGAAATGTCCAGGTTTCTTTTCCAATCTATGTAATTGGGACTAGTAAGTTTGTTCTCTTTCAGAATAATAGGCAGTGAGTTGAAAGTCATCCTAAGAATCACAAAATAAGTCTAGGTCAAAACTTTAGAATTTAGAATAATATTGAATGCTCAAACAATATTATTTAAATTCACCAACACCTCAAAACACTGTGAATTTTGTATGTCACAATAGTGTGGACGTATACAAAACCAAACATTTGTAAGAGGAGGTTTTACCCATTAATTTTATTCTTGTCATCCTAATTTTATGACAAATAAAATTAATAGTTAGTTTTCCTTTGGTTACACAAATGATAGCAGTGACTCCGATAGGGAGGATACTATTAAATGTGCCTAAGTGTATATACAATTACTTAATACTTAGTCCATTAAATAGGATTGTGCCCCTTCATATGGAGAAGATCTCACGCTCTTAAATAATTTCCTATAACCATCCATAAAGGAAGTTTGATCCAGTGATCTGCAAACAAACTCATCCGATGTGGAACAAGGCACTCAGAGCCAACGCGCAAGTTTGTTTGCATCACTTACAAACCAGTAATGGAGACCATGAAATTTATCAATTAATCCCTCTCCCACTTAGTTATTTAAAATGAGGATTTTAACATGTACACATATATCACAGCAAATAAAAGCAATAAATATGGAAAAATAATTTTCCAACTATTATGACCTCTTCCATCACTGTCCTCCGTGTGCTGCCAACCCTAGCTGCTGTCATCTTTAGCCACCGTAATCGGGTCTTGTCGCCGTATCTATCTTGCTTCTTCTTCCGCTGTGCCTCTGGTCCTCAAATAGCACCAAGCCTCGCAAGGATACGATCCGCGACAAAATAAAATTTTACATATATCGATCATATATTCCACAAAGGAATGCACATAGAGTCTAGATAGAACAATAATGTAAAATCCTAAAACTAATACAGCTCCTGCTGTATTTTAATATATACAATCACACACACACATAAAATGTCCTCGACATGTCTGAGAGACCAATCACATACAATCACAATAGGCCATAATAGTTGGAGTCTGCAACCACAGAGTTAATCTATTTGCACATCATACTATTATCCTGCCTAAAATATGTATGACATGTGCATAATTAAACTAAAAACCAAACACAGAGGTATACACTAGCTCTGATACCAATTATTGGTTACTACTCGGAATACCGTCCTAGTTCCCCAGTACAAAAATTTGTACAAGCATAGAACTATCCTATCTACCCATGTGCTATACTAAAGTTAAATTTGGATTGCCAACGATGCTTAACATTATTAATCTAAATTTCTCCTTTAGAAGTTAAACTTGGATTGAGAATGAAACTTAACATTCTTACTCCAAGTTCAACCGATGTGATCTTCCTAAGTTAAACCATATTACAGAAGTTATCAAATATCTATTTCAAAGATCGGCTTCCAAGTTAAACATGGCGAGACACTAGGCCTTCTTAGGTATGAGATCATCCACCACTTCCTACACAAAGTCTCACAAAGAAATCGGATATTTAATTTCTTACAGTAAACTAGGTTTAACTATAGAGACCTCAATAGAAACACATTATCAAAACATGAAATCGAAAAATAAAATCGATAACAAAAATGATAACTAAAACCGATAACCTCTTGTGTTTGGTTTTTCAAGATCTATACAAAAGATGAACTACTTATGATGTGGAAACTAATAACTAGTTATACATTTTGTAACTTATAGACCTCTTGATCTTTTTGTAACACCCATAGGATCCCTAGCAATTTTATGAATTATTTTCCCATGATTAAAATAGGCTTTATGTAGATTTTTTTCAAAAATAAAAAGAAAAAGAACCAAAAAGAGGCATAATCAAGGTTTGAACCTTGGACCTCTTGTTAGATGCATGTATGTGATAACTAGTAGCCCCAACAGGGGTGTGCTGTTAGGAAGAGAAGGAACATTGTAGTTGAAGGTAAGGAAATGCTCCCTTTCACTAAGAAGGAAAAGTCTAAGTTTTCTTCTTCTTCTTTCAATGAGAAGTGGGTTTTGTTTTCTTCCTTCATTGAGAATAAATAGGAAAATAAGAAAGGAGAACTTCACTTTTGCTTCCCTCTCCCTCATTCCTCCTCCTTTCACCGAAATCTAAAGTCCTTCTCTTCATTATGGCCGAATTCAAGCCAAGGGTTTCTCTCTAGGAAAATTTCACAAAGCAAGGTTACTTCTCTTAGTGGAACAAGTGAGAGGAAGTAAGTATTCCCTCACCTGCAGTACAAGTTGCTCTCGTATGTTTTAGGTTTTAGAAGTTGTTTGAAAATCTAGAGATTTACCTACAAGTTTCGGCCAAGATTAGATAAAAGGCCTAGGGCAAAGTTTTGAAATGAAAACATGCTTGTTTATGCTCCTTTATGATATATGATCTCTTATATGTTGTTAGTTAAAGTTTTATGCTTCATGTGACATTAAAAGTTTAGGAACCCTACCTACAAGTTTCGGCCAAGATTAGATACAAGGTCTAGGGCAAAGTTTTGAAATGAAAACATGCTTGTTTATGCTCCTTCATGATATATGATCTCTTATATATTGTTGGTTAAAGTTTTATGCTTCATGTGGTATTAAAAGTTTAGGAACCCTACTTACAAGTTTCGGCCAAGATTAGATACAAGGTCTAGGGCAAAGTTTTGAAATGAAAACATGTTTGTTTATGCTCCTTCATGATATATGATCTCTTATATGTTGTTAGTTAAAGTTTTATGCTTCATGTGATATTAAAAGTTTAGGAACCCTACCTTGAAGTTTCGGCTAAAATTAGATAAAAGGTCTAGAGCAAAATTTTGAAATGAAAACATGCTTGTTTATGCTTCTTCATGATATATGATCTCTTATATGTTGTTAGTTTAAGTTTTATGCTTCATGTGGTATTAAAGGTTTAGGAACCCTGCCTTGAAGTTTCGGCCAAGATTGGATACAAGGCCTAGAGCAAAGTTTTGAAATGAAAACATGCTTGTTTATGCTTCTTCATGATATATGATCTCTTATATATTGATTAGTTTAAGTTATCATGCTTCATGTTATATTAATTCAGGAATCTTACCTTTAGGTTTCGGCCAAAAAGGGATAAAAGGTTTAGGAAAAGTTTTGAAACCTAACTATATTTGTTATGCTTCCTCATGATGTATGATCTTTTATATATGGTTGGTTTAAGTTTTCATATTTAAGTTTTCATACCTAGGGTTTGAAGGAAGTGCAAAACCCCAACCATGCATGATAATGATTTTTTATGATATGATATGGATTTTTATGTCACCATGTTATATGTTAGATGCACTTATGCCATCATGTATGTTTTCCTCTATGATAAGCTATATGTTATATGCACCCTATGCCATTATGTTTATGCAAGGCTTATGTATGAGGAAAAAAAAACCTAAGAGATGCTTCCCTTAAGTTGGGATTAAGAGCACTCTTTATGATATGACAAGAACATGATATGTCATGATATGACAACAACATGATATGCTATGATATGATAAGAACCATGACATGTTATTTTACTTTATATGGCTTGTACTGGGGATGGGCTCTTAAGTTGCCCCTAGGTCAATGGTCTATGAAACAGGCCTAGTAAAAAGGGATGAGCTCCTAAGTTGCCCCTAGGTCGATAGTCAATGAAACGGGCCTAGTTCCTAGTAGGTTCAAGATTATCTACCTTGGATCTACTTAGGATGCACGCATTCATGTATGTATGTGGTACAAAGTCGGGCCCTCATGTTGAGATTATGTTCAAGTATTTATATGATATGTTTTCAAAGGACATCTTACATATACTCATTTCATGACACATGTTTTTAAAAAGACATCTTGCATATACTTATTCATGACAAATGTTTTCTTATGTGTTAGTAAGATGTTTCTTGGAAAGAATATGCTTATGATGCTTTGACGATCACGCTACTACTTTATGTGTGAGCTCTCACATGCTATGTTATGATTTACTTACATGAGTATGACCCTACCTTATACTAGTATGCAAGTTGATATTATATGAGCATGTCACCACTTCATGATTAATGTATGATTTATGATTTTGTGAGTAGGAAAGAATCTTACTAAGCCTATGTGCTTATAGTTTTATGTTTTCCTTGTACTGCAGAAAAGGGTAAAGAATGACTACACTAAGAGGAGCAACAGGAATGGCGAAAGATGTGTGTGGCAGTGACATAGTGGAATAGATCCATTGTGTCTCAAAACTTATATATATATCTAAGTTGTGCATGTGAAACATGTTTTGACCTTATGCTTATGCTTTTGATAATAACTTGAGCTCGTATGGATAGTTATGCACTTATGTTCTTTTTGTTCATGTTAACAAGCTTATGATATCATGAATCATGTCTTAAATGGTTGATATTAAATCAAGTTATATGCATGAATACTAGAATGTTCACATGTCATGTTGAAGGGATTAGCTTGTTAGCATGTTTAATATGTGATATGATTATATTGTTCACATACCATGGTTAGTTAATATGCATATGATCAAATTAAATCTTTAAACCTCGCTTCCGCTGCCATGATTTTCATATGTATATATATGTATATGTGTGTATGTATGATTCAAGTAAGTAGCCCCGTCCCTGCCTTAGGGTAGTAGAAGGGGCGGGCGTTACAGTTTGGTATCAGAGCAGGTCTGCGTTTCCACTATACACACATCAAGCCTCCATCCTGCCGCTCCAAGTAAGAATCTCTATGTCTACCCTACTTCTTTTGATTATGATAAAGAATGCTTTAGTATAAGTATACATGCTTACTCTCTTCTTTAATTATGATAGGAAATACTTTAGTCTAAGTTGCATGGATATAGGTTAGAATGGTAATCTTATGCTAGCCTTGTTGTTGTTGATGAAGATAAGAATGGCTAGAAGACGTAATACCAGAGATGATGAGGCAGTACCTCCATCGGATCTGATGCATGTGGTTACCGAGCTCCAACGTCAGGTTACGGAATAACAACAGGTGATTAATGCTCTGATGAATCAATAGGGGAACCCTGCTACCCCACCAGGAAATCAGAATACGATGCCAGTCGTACCTACGGCTGTGCCAGTACCCCCAGCATACCTGATTCAGTGGCAGAGACTGAAGCCGGAAACCTTCTCTGGTAATTGTGAACCATGGGACGCTCAAGCCTGGTTCAAGACTGTAGAAAGCATAGTAGAGCTATTGGACTGGCATGAACACGAGAAAGTCAAGTGTGCATCGTTTTGCCTTACGGGAGATGCCAGAATGTGGTGGGACAGAGTTAAAGCAAAACGATAAGTGAATCAAATGCGATGGATAGACTTCGAAACTGAATTTTTTGAAGAATTCTTCCACATGCGGGTGACAAACAAGCACTACGACGAGTTCACTGAGTTCCAGCAAGGTGACCTATCAGCCAATGAAGCTGTGAAGAGATTCAATCGACTAGCGCGCCTATGCCCAGAGTTGGTCAGTACAGAAAGAGAAAGGGTTAAACTTATGCTGAAGATGCTCAGACCTGAGATAGCTCTGAACGTGGCCGACGGAGTTAATAGACCGCAGACTGCCGAAGAGCTAATCAGCAGTGCCCTGATCACCGAACACTATTTGAAGGCGCTGAACGAGGGCAAGAGTCAAGCCCAGACGGGAGGACAGAAATCTCAAAGCACCAGAGCCAGCTGGAAAGGAAACCCCAATAGCAAGAGAAAGCAATGGAACGACTCTAAGGGTGGTCCAGCAAGCAAGCAACCCATGTTCCCTCAGTGTACCACGTGTGGGAAGAAGCATCTAGGGATATGCCGTATAGGCACAAATAAGTGCTACAATTGTGGATTGGAAGGACATATGGCCAGGAACTGCCCTACTCAGGTTCAGACACCTCCTCAGCAGTATGTCCAGAACAAGGGTGCTCCCCCACAGCTACATCAGATGCAAGCTACAATAGAAGGCCCTCAGATAAGCCAAGGGAGATTAGAAGCCCCACCAGTTACGATGAATGTCAGGATCTTCTCCCTCACCAAGGAAGATATGGCGAATGATTCTATGGTTGTCACAGGTCAGATATTTATTTTTAGTCAGCATGCTACTGTATTATTTGATACTGGCGCAACACACTCGTTCGTCTCTATACCTTTCACAAGAAAGATAGACATGCCACCCCAAGCCTTAGATCGCAAATTCTTAACGACCTTACCTTCGGGAGAAGTGATGTCATCTACTCATATGCTGCGAGCCACACCCATCAGGATTGTAGACAGAGAACTCTACTGTGATCTGATAGTGCTCGACATGCAGGATTATGATATTATATTGGGCATGGATTTTCTGAGCAAGTACAGTGCTTCAATCGAGTGCCGAGAAAGAAAAGTGATTTTCAGCCTGAAGCAGAACCGACGTTTGAATTTGTTGGAAACCGAATGGAAAGTGTGGGTTATGGGATAAAAATTATGTCTGAGCGACTCTCTACCCTGACAATAGCACCGACGCTGTTCGACGATATATTAGGGAAGCAAGCCCGGGACTCAAGCCTCCAAAGGATCAAGCAAGGGGCTCTAGAAGGAAAGAATGATGGATTTCAGATCGCTGACAACGGAGTATTATACTTCAGAGATCGGTTATGTATTCTCGATGATCCAGAGTTACGAAAAAGTATATTAGAGGAAGCTCACGCAACTCCCTATGCGATGTATCCTGGATCCACCAAGATGTACCAAGACCTGAAAGAAATTCTGGTGGTTAGGTATGAAAAGAGATGTGACTCAGTATGTCAACACCTGCTTGACCTTCCAAAAAGTCAAAGCAGAACACCAGAGACCTGGAGGAGTACTGTAGCCAATTCAGATTCCAGAATGGAAATGAGAGGACATTTCTATGGATTTCATCTCAGGACTACCCAAAACGACGAATGGATACGATGTTATATGGGTGATCGTGGACAAATTGATGAAAGCCACCCACTTCCTAGCAATCAAAATGACCTACTCAATTGAGCAACTGGCTCAATTATATGCTAAGGAAATTATCAGATTACATGGGATTCCGAAAACCATCATTTCGGATAGGGATGGTCGCTTTGTCTCTCATTTCTGGGAATGTGTTCAGAAGGCCCTTGGTACGAAATTATTATTCAGTACTGCCTTCCATCCTCAGATGGATGGACAAACAGAAAGAGTGAATCAAACACTGGAAGATATGCTACGAGCTTGCGCCTTAGATTTTAAAGGGAGTTGGTGTCGATATCTATACTTGGCAGAATTCGCCTACAATAATAACTACCAAGCTACTATTGGAATGGCGTCCTACGAAGCTCTGTATGGGAGGAGATGTAGGTCCCCTATATGCTGGTATGAGAGTGGTGAGAGAAGGAGATGGGACTCCGAACGGATTTCATTGACGAAACCACCCAGGTTATACAGAACATCCGCTAAAGAATAGAAACTGCTCAAAGTTGGTAAAAGAACTACGCGGATAAGCGGCATAAACCGTTGGAATTCAGCGTCGGGGACTCAGTATTTCTCAAGGTAGCTCCTATGAAAGGAGTGATGAGATTCGGAAAGAAGGGTAAGCTAAGTCCACGTTATGTGGGACCATATCAGATTCGGAAAAGAGTCGGTAAGGTAGCTTATGAATTAGAGCTACCCCCAGAGATGTCGGCTATAAACAATGTGTTCCATGTTTCAATGCTCAAGAAGTGCATCACCTGAACAGACCAAGTGATCGAGCCACAGACAGTACAAGTTCAAGAGGACCTAAGTTATGATAGTCGACCTATCCAGATATTAGATCGAGAAGTTAAAAGACTAAGAAATAAAGAGTTGCCCTTAGTAAAGGTCCTGTGGCAGAATCAACGGTTCGAAGAAGCCACTTGGGAACGCGAAGACGATATGAGATAAAAGTACCCGGAGTTATTTTAAGTTCGAGGATGAACTTTTATGAGGTATGGGGGATTGTAACACCCATAGAATCCCTAGCAATTTTATGAATTATTTTCCCATGATTAAAATAGGCTTTATGTAGATTTTTTCAAAAATAAAAAGAAAAAGAACCAAAAAGAGGCATAATCAAGGTTTGAACCTTGGACCTCTTGTTAGATACATGTATGTGATAACTAGTAGCCCCAGCAGGGGCGTGCTGTTAGGAAGAGAAGGAACATTGTAGTTAAAGGAAAGGAAAGACTCCCTTTCACTAAGAAGGAAAAGTCTAAGTTTTCTTCTTCTTCTTTCAATGAGAAGTGGGTTTTGTTTTCTTCCTTCATTGAGAATAAATAGGAAAATAAGAAAGGAGAACTTCACTTTTGCTTCCCTCTCCCTCATTCCTCTTCCTTTCACCGAAATCTAAAGTCCTTCTCTTCATTATGGCCGAATTCAAGCCAAGGGTTTCTCTCTAGGAAAATTTCACAAAGCAAGGTTACTTCTCTTAGTGGAACAAGCGAGAGGAAGTAAGTATTCCCTCACCAGCAGTACAAGTTGCTCTCCTATGTTTTAGGTTTTAGAAGTTGTTTGAAAATCTAGAGATTTACCTACAAGTTTCGGTCAAGATTAGATACAAGGTTTAGGGCAAAGTTTTGAAATGAAAACATGCTTGTTTATGCTCCTTCATGATATATGATCTCTTATATGTTGTTAATTAAAGTTTTATGCTTCATGTGGTATTAAAAGTTTAGGAACCCTACCTACAAGTTTTGGCCAAGATTAGATACAAGGTATAGGGCAAAGTTTTGAAATGAAAACATGCTTGTTTATGCTCCTTCATGATATATGATCTCTTATATGTTGTTAATTAAAGTTTTATGCTTCATGTGGTATTAAAAGTTTAGGAACCCTACCTACAAGTTTTGGCCAAGATTAGATACAAGGTATAGGGCAAAGTTTTGAAATGAAAACATGCTTGTTTATGCTCCTTCATGATATATGATCTCTTATATGTTGTTGGTTAAAGTTTTATGCTTCATGTGGTATTAAAAGTTTAGGAACCCTACCTACAAGTTTCGGCCAAGATTAGATACAAGGTCTAGGGCAAAGTTTTGAAATGAAAACATGTTTGGTTATGCTCCTTCATGATATATGATCTCTTATATGTTGTTAGTTAAAGTTTTATGCTTCATGTGGTATTAAAAGTTTAGGAACCCTACCTTGAAGTTTCGGCCAAAATTAGATACAAGGTCTAGAGCAAAATTTTGAAATGAAAACATGCTTGTTTATGCTTCTTCATGATATATGATCTCTTATATGTTGTTAGTTTAAGTTTTATGCTTCATGTGGTATTAAAGGTTTAGGAACCCTGCCTTGAAGTTTCGGCCAAGATTGGATACAAGGCTTAGAGCAAAATTTTGAAATGAAAACAAGCTTGTTTATGCTTCTTCATGATATATGATCTCTTATGTGTTGATTAGTTTAAGTTATCATGCTTCATGTTATATTAAAATTCAGGAATCTTACCTTTAGGTTTCGGCCAAAAAGGGATAAAAGGTTTAGGAAAAGTTTTGAAACCTAACTATATTTGTTATGCTTCCTCATGATGTATGATCTTTTATATATGGTTGGTTTAAGTTTTCATGTTTAAGTTTTCATACCTAGGGTTTGAAGGAAGTGCAAAACCCCAACCATGCATGATAATGATTTTTCATGATATGATATGGATTTTTATGTCATCATGTTATATGTTAGGTGTACTTATGCCATCATGTATGTTTTCCTCTATGATAAGCTATATGTTATATGCACCCTATGCCTTTATGTTTATGCAAGGCTTATGTATGAGGAAAAAAAAAGCCTAAGAGATGCTTCCCTTAAGTTCGGATTAAGAGCACTCTTCATGATATGACAAGAACATGATATGCTATGATATGACAAGAACATGATATGCTATGATATGATAAGAACCATGACATGTTATTTTACTTTGTATGACTTATACCGGGGATGGACTCCTAAGTTGCCCCTAGGTCGATGGTCTATGAAACGGGCCTAGTAAAAAGGGATGGGCTCCTAAGTTGCCCCTAGGTCGATGGTCAATGAAACGAGCCTAGTTCCTAGTAGGTTCAAGATTAGCTACCTTGGATCTACTTAGGATGCACACATTCATGTATGTATGTGGTACAAAGTCGGGCCCTCATGTTGAGATTATGTTCAAGTATTTATATGATATGTTTTCAAAGGACATCTTACATATACTCATTTCATGACACATATTTTCAAAAAGGCATCTTGCATATACTTATTCATGACAAATGTTTTCTTATGTGTTAGTAAGATGTTTCTTGGAAAGAATATGCTTATGATGCTTTGACGATCACGCTACTACTTTATATATGAGCTCTCACATGCTATGTTATGATTTACTTATATGAGTATGACCCTACCTTATACTAGTATGCAAGTTGATATTATATGAGCATGTCACCACTTCATGATTAATGTATTATTTATGATTTTGTGAGTAGGAAAGAATCTTACTAAGCCTATGTGCTTATAGTTTTATGTTTTCCTTGTACTGCAGAAAAGGGTAAAGAATGGCTACACTAAGAGGAGCAGCAGGAAGGGCGGAAGATGTGTGTGACAGTGGTATGGTGGAATAGATCCATTGTGTCTCAAAACTTATATATATATATATATATATATATATATATATATATATATATATATATATATATATATATATAAGTTGTGCATGTGAAACATGTTTTGATCTTATGCTTATGCTTTTGATAATACTTGAGCTCGTATGGATAGTTATGCACTTATGTTCTTCTTGTTCATGTTAACAAGCTTATGATATCATGAATCATGTCTTAAATGGTTGATATTAAATCAAGTTATATGCATGAATACTAGAATGTTCACATGTCATGTTGAAGGGATTAGCTTGTTAGCATGTTTAATATGTGATATGATTATATTGTTCACATACCATGGTTAGTTAATATGCATATGATCAAATTGAATCTTTAAACCTCGCTTCCGCTGCCATGATTTTCATATGTATATATATGTATATGTGTGTATGTATGATTCAAGTAAGTAGCCCCGTCCCTTCCTTAGGGTAGTAGAAGGGGCGGGCGTTACACTTTTATTGTATTCCTCTCCTTCTCTTGGGCGTCGTGTGGGCGACGATCTTCCAAGATGAAATCCACTCAAGCTTCTTCCAAGGCTTCCAAGATCTGACCACCAAATAACCTCCAAGGGATGCTAGACAAGAGAGCTTCCTTCTCTTCTTCTTCTCCTTCAAGCTACCGACCACCAAGATATCTCCCACAATTGATGCCGCCGGCCTCCAAGAGAGAAAACAAAAGGAGAGAAGAGAAAGAACAAGGGCCGACCACCAAGGAAGAATAGAGAGGAATAGAAGATGTGTTATGAGGTGAGACACTCACTCCTCTTTTATATTCCTTGGTCTTGTCAAAAAGGGAAAGTTTTATAACAAAAAATAAAACTTTCTTTTCTCCCATGACATGGTCGGCCACAAGCTTGTGCTCCAAGCAAGGAAAGATTTTAAACAAAATTAAAATATCTCTTTTAAAATCCCTTTTGTGGATAGTTATAAAAGGAATGTTTTATAAATTAAAATCTCTCTCTTTTAAATCCTTTTATGGATATTTATAAAAGAAAATATTTAAAATAAAATATGATTACCAAAAGAAAAGTCTTATAACGAAAATTAAAATCTTTCTTTCACATTATAGATATCTATAAATAAGGAAAAGATTTCAAATCTCTCTTTTATTCTTTTGTAGAAAGCTATAAAAGGAAATATTTTAAAATTTAAAACTCTTTTTTAAAACCATCATAAAAGGAAAGTTTTTAACAAAATAAAAGCTCCTTTTATTTCCTTTTATAACCAATCTAAAAAAGGAAAATTTTATATTAAAATCATCATTTTAAATCTCTTTTATGGATCTCTATAAAAGAAAAGATTTTACAAAAAAATAAAACTTCCTTTTCTTCTTGTGTGTGGTCGGCCCTTTGCTTGGGCACCAAGCAAGGCTTGGCCGACCCTAGCTTGGGCTCCAAGCTTAGCTTGGTCGGCCCCTTGCTTGGTCTCCAAGCAAGGCTTGGCCGACCATAGCTTGGGCCTTAAGAAGCTAGGCTGTTGGGTGGATATAAGACTTTATATAAGAGGTTACAATAGGGACCTAGAGGAGGAATTGATTTTAGTCTCCCGATGAGCTTGAGCTTCCCGTGTTCGTCCCGAACACCCAACTTAAGTTCATCAATAATATCTCATTCCACTAAAGAATTATTATTGCACTACCGCACCAATCCTATATTACAATATGGGCTCTTTCTTATTATGAGTGTGTTAGTCTCCCTGTGTTTAAGATATTGAATGTCCACTAATTAAATGAGTTACTGACAACTCACTTAATTAATATCTAGCTCCAAGAGTACTACCACTCAACCTTATCGTCATGTCGGACTAAGTCCACCTGCAGGGTTTACATGACAATCCTTATGAGCTCCTCAAGGGGGCATCATCAACCTAGATTACTAGGACACAATTTCATTCTATAATCAACAACACATCATATAAATAATATCATTTCCTAGCTTATCGAGCCTATTGATTTAACGAACTAAATTGCACCCTTTGATAAATTAAATAAATAAATATTAAGTATATGTGTTTGTTATTATATCATGATTAAGAGTACACGCTTCCATAATAACAGAGGTTTTGTTCTTTTTAATAGTCAGTATAAAAAAGAACAACTTCAAATGGTCATGCTCAATACACTCATAGTGTACTGTGTAATTTTATAGTCAATATAAACTAATACCAAATTACACTACAATCACTCCAATGGTTTGTCCCATTTCATCTTGGTTGTGAGCTATTATTTATAATTTATAAGGAACTGATAATATGATCTTTTGTGTGTCTCCTCACACCATGTTATCTACAATATAAATTAAATGGACAACTACACTTAGCATAAATGTAGACATTTGACCAATTTGATTCTTATTTCAAAATAATTGTTTATAAAAATCTAGACTTTTAGTATACACTCTAACAAAAGGACCGGCGGAAAATATGACAACCTGATAAATTTGGTAGAAAATATTTTCTAGAAACTTCTTTAATTATAGTGACATGTTTTTATGCATATTTTATCAGTTACAAACGACAAAAGAAGTACATCTGGAGTTAAAAAAAAAGATTCTTTAAAAGATTATTGCATGAAACCTAGAAGATGACTTCATCTTCTAACAAACTCTAATAAACCGAGAACCACCTCATGACTACAGAGGTTATATGAGGTAATATAAAAATGAGATCCTCTCTGTTGACAAGGTAAGCAAGTTCTAGCATCCAAACTCTGTTTCTAAGTACTTCAATTACTGTACTTCTTCTATTTCTTCTACCTTTGAGAGAGAAACTGACTTGAACGTCGGAGGACCTAGACAGGGATCCCCATCTCGATCTTAGGTCACTAACATTTTGTCGACTCATCTTATTATGCGCAGGATCGTTGAAGGACTCTTCCAGATCGTCAAGAGGTCATCTTCATCGAGAAGCATCGTTAACCAGAGCTAGTACACCACTTCATAGATTTCAGACAGGATAACTACATAAGATTACTAAAATGTGATTATTCAAATTACTATCTACATCAAAAACAATTTAGATTCATTAAATAAGTTTAAAATGGATAATAATGACAAACTAATTACAATAAAGATCATAAAGATGCCAATTGCAAAATCACTCGACGATTTCTTGAATAGTTTGAAGTGTGTACTTAAAAACGTCAAACAGGTTTCCATCAGTTTTTTTGTTTCTTCTATAATACACAGCGGTGTATACCATTCCAATAAAATTGCAATTTATGTAGGACGAAGTGTACTTTTCGGAGCACTTATCCAGGGAGTACCAGCAATAGCAAACCTCCATGGTGCAGTAGCATGCTCAGGCAATGCATACTCAATGCCCACACGAGGTCCAACCAGTATCTTCTCAGGCAGAGGACCATCTAATAATTCTAATCCTCCTGCGAAGATGAGAAGCCTTGCTGAAGATCAAAAACCTCAAATTCAACGAAAAGAACTTCATATGCAGAACAATGTGACATACCAGGGCTGTAAAGGGAATGGTTTGACCAAGCAGTGGTTAACCCTAGTGCCTGACCAACCTATCCATGAGAATAACCTTAAATAAACTTCAGCGATTTTGTAATAGAAACAAGAGCAAATTGAAGAAACATCTGCATTTGCTTTGGCAATAATAATTTTCAACCAAGTATTAAATGTAATCAAGGTTATTTAAAAAAACTAGGGTGCATGTTCATGCAAAATTCTCACAGATTTTCATTTTGACGATCATGTTTACCTCTGTTCAATATTTAAATACAAACTGCAGGGTTCTCTGACATTGCATACGACCTTCAGGAGAATATGGAAATTTCCTTTTTAAACTGGCTAAATCAACAAAAAAAAGGTATTAATGACAAAATAATTTGTCAGAAAAAATTTTAGTAATAATAATTTTTATTTATTTTTGGTAATTCGGATATCCAGCTATTCTATCCGACTAATCCTGTTGGTGACCAGTCCGGTCCCAAATTTTCCACCAGCCATTAGGGTAAATCGGGAAGCACTCATGGAGGTCCAACCACGCAGCCAATGTTCTTAGGTTTGTTGTCGCACTTGAGGAAAATACTTGCAGTGCATCATAGCTGGGATTCGAACCTTTGATGTCTGGTTAACTTGGAAGATCTAACCGCTGAACCATAGTCTCGAGGGCTAGTAATGATAATTTTATTACTAGATTGTCTCCTATGATTAAAACTATTAATGATAGTACTATTGAATTTGCTATTAAATATGGTATTAGTGACAACTTTTTTCATTGTTAATTAGCAATATTGTAACTAAATAATCCAATAGTAATAAAACATTATCACATATATAATTAATTATCTACATTATTATCTCAAAAAATGTTTTAAGTAATACCTGTTTAATATAAGTTGTGTCAACTTTTTGTAGTGCTATATTGAACTAGTTATATGTCAAACATCAGTTGATAAGAAAACAGTCGTCAATATGCAGAATACATGTAGCTTCTCAGGTGCGAAACTTCAATATATCACAAAACATGTACTGTAATAATTGTCATTAATCTTCTATTTTGAATCTTGCTACCTTGCCACCTGTTCTTATTACTGATGGTTATCATATTCCTGTTAAAGGAAAAGGCTCTTTACGAGTATCTCCTCAGTTTTCTTAGACAAAGTGGTTTATGTTCCAAAGTTTTCAATACACTTATTATCAATCAGAACCCTCATGAAGTTTGTATTTCACAATGTATGGATAAAGAAAGCCTTGGTGAAAGACTATCACCTTTCTTTAAAGCACTTACTCTCACCAGCATTGGCATGAAGCAATGACATTGTCAACTTGATTATCCTTTAGTATGTAAAACAAATGAGTTTATTAGAGTTCCACCGTGCTAACCAAATTCATAGTGTGAAGCAAGTGAATATGGCCTGCATATACTGATGAACGTATTTCTTCTTTCTTTATCCAAATTCACTTCGATACAAGTCTTAGTCATGTATATAACAATGGTGAATTTTATTATATTTTTAACTTCTATAGATAATTGCACATAAAACTCATTCTTGGTGTATTTTGATTTTTTATTACAAAATAAGAACAAATTTAAATTTAGACACTAATACTGCTCTAGAACACATGTTATCAGTGCTTCATGAGGCATACACTAAACCACATGTGCACATACGTCTCTGTAGGATATTGTTGTGAATGCATAAATCAATATCTTTTTTGATGTTACACGTGCTACCATATTTAAGCAAGAAAACAAATAATGAGAAGATGCTATTATGGTTGGATATATGTGAATGGAAAAGAGGTGGAAAGGGAAAAGGCTTCATTCTTTGTTGGTTTATATTAATTCACAAACATTGATATTATGAACAAATACATGGGGAGAGACTCTCTCTGTAAGTACCTCGTGATGATTTTGAAATAATCAACCAAGTCAAGTTAGGTCTTGTGTGTGTTTGATGTCTTGTGTCTAAGTGTGCAGGAACTTAAGAGCACAAGAAGTCGAGCGAAAGACACAGCTAGTGAGAAGAATGACACGGAAGAGAGTCAACGGGCTCGAGACGAGAAGCCGGAGCGGAAGCTTGTTCAAGGAGAAGGCCGGAAAATGGGTTCGGGTGAGTCCTATTTCGGATGGCCGAAATCACCTAAACAAGCGGAGCCGGAATGGGGAGAAATCGAACAGTCAACAAGTTGTTGACTATTGCCCGGACTTGGTCCAAGCGCCCGGACCCCTGGGCGCAACCAGGGCGCTTCCTCGACGCGCCCTATACAAGGACTGTGTCAGCATGGTCCGGGAGCCCGGACCAGAAAAAGTTTATCTTCGCCGAACCGTTGCGACATGGATAAAACTTTACCCATGCCCAGGCACCCGGCGCCATTCCAGGCACCCAGAGCTGCCATGTCAGCAAACGGTCATATTCGACTAGCAGGCTATAAATAGAACCCTGGTCTCAGTAGTTTTACACAACACTTGAAAACGAACTTCTTTCTGTTCTATTTTGTAATCTAGTGCTTAAACTACTGTAAAAGGCTTCTCCGTCAGAAAGCGATTTGATAGTAAGCTTTCAACGTCTTGGACTAACAATCTTCTGATTGCAAATCAAATAAAAAGATCTGCCTCTTCTTTCTTTCTTGTTACTTAGTTTTTATTAAACAAGTGTTTCTTAATTTAGTTTGAAAAGTCGAGAAAGATTTGATTTGATTTTCAGGACAATTCACCCCCCTCTTGTCGGCCTTAAGGGGGCCAACACTCTCTCCTAGTCTTTCTTCTTAGGTCACCAAACAGATAAGTTGAAGTTGAATTTCAATTTCAATTTAGCAATTTCCCCTCTATCTCCGGCAACAAGATTGTCTAACACTCATCTCCTACTAAACTAATTAATCATATAACTTGTTTTCTACATGTTAAAATATTATTTTTTAGCTTTATCCTAATCCATTTTTAAACTTTGTTATTAAGAGTTTTTAATTGTTTAGGTGTTTATGATTTATAGTTAGACATGACAAGGTTAGCTCCTATACCTTTCCTGAGCACTCTCTCAATTAAAAAGGCTATAAGAGGTCTTATGATCCGATGCCTCATTCTTTGAGACCACAATATATTTCCTAGGCTCCATTTGTTTTGCAGAAAATACTATTCTAAAAACTAATTTTTGGATTTACCAATGTTTGATGCAATGGAAAATCAATCATATTGCCAATGAACAATTATCTTTTGGCAATAAAAAATATAAGCAGTTTTTAAGACAATGACTTCCATTGAAAAATAGCATACTTATTTTTCCCATCCATCAGCAAGGCCTCCACTCTACAAATACATCGCTCTATGCACCCATCCAAGCAAGCCAATTGACCCAAGTAGACCATCAAACCGAGTGATCCAGGCAAACTAGTCAGTCGATCAAATCCAACAAGTTTGGTCGGGTTGAACAGACTAATCAATTCAATTGAGCAACATGAGCTGGGTGGGCAGACATGTTGATCGAGTTGATCAATTAAATTGGGTCAATTTGATTGGTTAGGTTGATCAATTCATTTAGGTTGATGCGCTAGACAATTAGGTCAGGTTGAGTAAATCGGTCAATAGGATCGTGCCAAGTGGTCTGATCATGCAACGCAGGTTGGTTAGGCTAAGCAGGTCAATCAAGCTAGTCGGTCTAGCTAGGCCTATTGGTCTGGTTGAGCTAGTCCGGTTGGTTGGGTCAATCAAAGCTGGGTGGGATAGTCGGGTTAGTTGATCATCAAGGTGATTTCCGTCAGCTGAATCAAGTTGGCTAGTTGAGCTAGGATGGCTAGCAGATCAAGGTTGGTTGATTAAGTCATGCACTTTGATTGGGTCAGGCCAGTTGGTTGGTGGAGAAATCCCATTAGGCGTGGCGATCAAGCCGAGATGACCTAGTGGGTCAGTTCAAGTTGGGTGGGGCGAGCTAGCTAATTGAGTTAGCCAATGAAGTCGGTCAATTGAGTCAAGATAACCAGGCAACTAGTTGTGCTAAGTAGACCAATCAAGCTAATCAAGCCGGGCAGACCAAGCAAATCAACAAGACCAATTGGCTCGACCTAGAGAAGAGAAAAATATCTTTACCTTTATGCACCAAATGCAAGAAAATAGTGTTCAACATATCTTTGTAATATATCCAAACAATAGAAAAAATTCTATGTTCCTTGAGAAGGTAATGGATGAAGTAAACTTAAGCTAGTCTTGGTATAAAACAGATTGTCTTTTTGTAACAACAATAATATTGAAAAACATCTCATTTGCTCTTGCTCTCTATAGCATGTAATGTACAAAATCATGAATGAAATAAACCAAGAATGTGCAATGGAGAAAAAGTTGACCTTTCCAGGCCCTGTTAACAGGACAGGTTTCTCAGTGTTCTGGCCTCGACGTTCTTGTATGGTCTCCAGACCTGTAGTTAATCATAAACTTATTAAAACAGCATTTCCCTCTCAAGGTGTATCCTCTTTGAATTTCACATAAAAAGAATCACTCCTATACTACCGAGGCAAGCAGTAAAAATCATTGATAAAAACTTGATTCTTTCCACTCGGATGCTTAAAAAAACCAGGAATTAAGATTCATATATTGCAGCAAAGAGTACAAAAATGTATGAGTTCAGAGTTCTCCTATTTTATGAAAACACAATGGTAGTACAATCCACTATAATTCCTTAAATTTCTAAAAAAAAAAAAGCACATACTCCATATCCCATTGAAAAAATGCACACAACATTGGAGAAGAATTAACCAACATTTAATAGAGCAAGAGAAAACTCTGGGAAATCCATAAATGTAAATACATGAACAATCAAATAATATACAGTCAATTGTCAATATATATAAGAAATATATTTACTTTAAACAATTGCCCATAATAGACTGATGAATAAAAGAAGTAATAAAAGAAAGAGTACAAAAACACGAGGAGTGAAAGATAATAGTTAAAGACAAAGTGAAAATAAAATAGGAACATGGCACATTATTTATTTTGTTGAATATCTTGATGGAGAAATCTCAGTTTAACCATAACTTGACCAGGCTCCAATTTTAAACTAATATAAAGATCTTAATAGGCACTGCTATGTTGTGTTGTACAAAGCAATCAAAAGTTTCTTGTAGCTAAGATGGACTGAGAATATTAAGTAAACGATATAAATGCTCAAGGTTTTAAAAAAGCATACGCAAATGGTATGCATTAATCACTATGTAGCGCACATGTATGCAGGTGCATATATATATATATATTAGCATTGAGTCAAAAATTACTATTTATATAAGAAAATATAATAACTATCAAATAAAAAAATTCACATAAAAAATAAATGTAGGATGACAATGTAAAACACATAATACATAATACTATATTGATCAACAATGTAGCACATATCAATAGCATATATGAACATGCTTATAATGGAACACATGCACCCAAGTGTTGAAACATTTAAGTAATAGCACAAGTTACCAACCAAAAAAATTCATCTTTTGTAAGTATTTCATAATCAACAACAACAACCAAGCCTTATCCCACTAGGTGAAGTCGGCTATATAGATCCTTTTACGCCGTTGAGCTCTATCTCCTACTATATTATCTATACTTAAATACATTTTATCTTGTTTTATTGTTGCTAACCAATTCTTTTTTTATCTTCCTCTTCCTCATTTGATATGTGTGTGTGTCATAGTTTCACATCGCCTAACTAGAGCATTTATTGGTCGTACATGCCCATACCATCTTAAACGTATCTCTCGGAGTTTTCCCTCAATAGATGTAACTCCAACTTTCTCTCTAATGCTTTCATTTCTTATTTTGTTCATACATCCACCTTAACATCCTAAGTGCTTCACAATCATAAGAAACTTATTTTCTGAGGATAAAGATATCGTAAAAACCTTTATTATTTGAGAAGGAACTAGGACATATATAACATAGAATTTGTCTGACTAACCCAATCAGATTCCATTTATAACAATTTTAATTTGTTGGATGCCTGCATATACGACTGTATATATAGCAACATATATGAATAGGGGGCAGCCTAGGTCTCTTGGTCCCACATATTGAAGCCAAGTGCATATGTTATATGTGATGCTGCCCAATGCTGCAAACAACTAACTGGCTGCTTTTTAAAAGCAAAAAATGCTTCTGGACGATGAGGAGACCAAAATAAGAGAACACAATGCATTAGGATTATTGTTACCAATGAGATATGTCTCAGTGTCACTACCTTAGAGAAGCAAGTCAAATCAACAAGATCTCTACACTCCTCAAGCCACATTAAAGATTTTAAAAAACAAAGGAGAGTCTACACTGATGTTGTTAATTGGAAGAGCATACGGAAATCCTTCTATTAGCATTTGCCCAAAAAAATAGAGAGTATATACATCAAACTTGATAATTTAAGACAAACTAGGCATGTTTGATGCAGCAAACTGGCTTGCTGACAATCTTTTAGCCTTACCAAGTAGTGGGCGTGTTTTAGAAATACAATTTTATATTTTTGGAAAGCAGAAGGCACTCAAAGACGCATGCCATAAATGAGCATAAACGTCTTAAAAGTTTACAGAGCCAACAAGTCAAATTTTGCTTAGCCAAGCATGCCATACAATGAGCATAAAAGTCCTAAAGAGTGCAATTAGTTGTTCATCCAACATCATTACCGGTAGAAACAAAATTCAAGTATCCATTCTTTTGACATGATTGTATGCATGATTAGACAAATAGAACCAGTTATACCATTAATAGGCGCACATGAGCGAATCAAGACTGCAGCACCAACTCCCTCCTTATCTGCAACAACATTGAGCATCATATGGAGTCCATAGCACAGATATACATATGCATGCCCTCCTGGTCCAAACTATCACAAAAAATGGAACAAGAACAAATCTTCAACAATAATTCTACATTACTGACAATGGAAAAAAAAACATAATTATATAACAGACGCTTCACGTCAGGAATTTGCCTCACAAACTGGTCCAAATTCATGAAGGTTCATTCTAGTTATGCAATCTATATCTACCTCCGAAGAAAAGACAGCACAGGGATCAACAAAGAGCTTACTACAGGAGCAGTTCTCGAAGTGATGCCAAAGCGACCGTGGCATGCCGAATCGTTGGGCCTATATGCTTCCACCTATAACAAGAGGTCATTTCAAATTCAAAAGACACCAAAAACAACGGCAATACTCCAGTCCTCTGCTACATCCCCAAGTTAGGGCTTCAAATACGGGAAAGCAAAGAAAGAACACAAGATGGGAGATAATTCGGGCTTTACCTCGGTGATCTGGAGAATGACATCGTCTCGGCGGAGGAACTTGCCGAGCAAGCGAGGCGCTAGCTCGAGCGAATCGATTAGGAAGAAATTCTGGTGCAAGATAGCGCCCGGCTTCGAAAGAGGGGAAAATCCACCCACCATGCGCGCCGCCTCGGGCTGCTCGACGGATTTCGGAGGCCTGCCCTTTCCGACTCTAGCGGTTCTACGGTACCTCCGCGCGGTTCTTTTGAAGCGGGCCGTCGGAGCATCGCCGTCGGTCGTCGCGGCAGCCGCAGCCTGCCTCGTCATTCCCACGTGGAAGCTCCTAGATTCGTGCTGGGTCACTTTGGACTGCGCCAAATCGAACTGTGCGGGTGAGATCTGTTGGTGACCTTTTATGTTTGTACAAATCTTTAAAATATTTTATTTATTTTTTTTATAATTAAGATGTCGACTATGATTCACCTAGTAATAATTTATTTTTTTTATAATTAAGGTGTAGTATAATGCCTCACTTAGGGTATCCACAGCTATTAGAATCCATTGAGAGTTTTTTATTACCTCGTTTAGGTCATATCAAAAGTTAAAAATTTTATACCTTTTTTCACTATCAAAAAAATCTCTCAACAATTTTTTCATGGGTCTCACACTTTTCACTATGTATAATTCTCATTTCTCCTCCATATTATATATTATACACCATTAAATTTTTATAAAATTTAAATTTATAAATGGCTAATATGAAACGTCATGATCCCATATTTTTTAAACCTCTAAATCATATATATTTCTTTCCTAATTAAAAAAAATCTCTAATATTATATTTAAATTAATAAAACTTATTTTAATTAAAAAAATAAAAAAAATGATGAAGGAGCGGCTCCATCTGCCGCTCCTTGTCAAATGGGAAAGAAGCTCCCTCTCATAGTGGGAGGGAGCTTCTTCCATACCACATTTGTAGTGAAAGCTCCGAAGGAGTTTTTACTGTAGATGTTCCTAATTCTGAAAATAGAATCTCTGGTCTTTCGGTACGGTATAGTATTAGGATTGAAACATTAATCTCCAAATATAAAAATAGATTATTACTTAATAAAATAGGAGGAATAAAAACTCTGATTCTCATTTTCTACTTCAATCAATTTTATTCTCATGAGTAAAATGTCCTAATAGTTTAAATTCAAACTAGCATATTGAATGTTTTTGTGCTTTTGCTGCACCATGCCAGGGGCGGCTATTTAATTTTGCCGTTCTCAAACTGTGTTATCAAACAACTTAATACAATAAAATTTATTTATTTATTTATAGTTTTTTTTTTATAGTTAATAGTATAACATTTACCTATCTATTAAGTTATTATATTCTGGATAATTTGTTATGGAATAAACTTTCTGATTGTAAATTGAATTGGGATATCAAATATAGAATTATTCAAAGTAGTTATTTCTTAAGAATAGTTTTTGTATTTCACCTTCAAATATACACTTAGATTGATTGATCTAATCAAGTTAAACAAACAAAGCTAGAAGAACTAGATAAATAGATCAAGCAAATTAAGTTGAATGGATGAACAACTTGATAGTGTTAGATACATCGAGAACAAATTAGATGGTGGATTAAGTTGAGGAAAATTACCGGTTGTATAATTAATTATATGATAGTTTAGAAGGTGATAATATTTTTATTAATATTTTTTTGTTGAGCAATGTGTTTTCCTTCAAACAATTGCTCAATTATTCACATAGTTACACGACACATAACGGTGATTAAATTTTCTCTATTAAACAGTTTGTAATAAAATAAATAATTAAATATTACACTTGCACTAACTAAAATAACAAGTGGCCGATGTAAGTTGATGATGAAACAAACATCAAAGTTTGCTTCATGTAAATGCTTACAGTTCCCACATTACAAGTAAAAAAAAAATACAACACAAAATTATAAAACAAACATAAAAACAATTTTTTACCAATATCCTAGCCTTTAGATTTGATGGTTAATATTCTCTGCACAAAAAGCTTCACTGAAGGCTATAAGTTGAGCAAAAGATGATACAATAATTCTTCATATACAAGAGACACTAGGGAACATTTATCCCTCTTTCAGCACGAATTTAAGAAACTCGATGCAATCTCTCAGTAAAGCAAATAGAGAAAGAGAAAGAAGAAATCAAATTCTTAAAAAACAGAGCTCCTTTTATAGACTCATCCTGTGGAATCTCACAATCTATGCCAATTTCTGCTTCAATAAAGCAGCACAAAATTAATCCTTCATAAATAACTAGTGAATCAACTGTGAGACCGAATGATGGATCAGGTATAACAAAAAGCTAGCTTGGATTTAAAACATTTCAGTAACCCCTATATTGCATGTTGCACTTCTTGATGCTTATACACATAAAACAGGAGTTCTAAGATAACCTGTGAGGAAGTAAGAACTTCAAGAAGACAGTTGTGGTGTTGCCTTGGTTGCCTCTGAAGTAACAGCAATTGTATCAGCAGTCACTAAACTCCCAACAAAAGTCACTAAACTTCCAAAGATAGGAGGGTTTTGGAAGAGCAAATCTCATGAGACTCGAATCCGTTTATTGTTGCTGCAGCGAGGACACTTGTAGTTCTTGATATACTCAGCCTTTGCAGGGGTGACCTTGACGCACTTTCCATGGAACCATTTCTCACAAGTATCGCAGAAAATCCAGAAGTTATCCAGGACAGAACTCTCTCCACATGAGGCACAGAGATAATCATCCTCTTCCTCATTCAACTCCTCGTTCTCTTCCTTAGCATTCTTTCCTCTGCAGTTTTTGGCCTGATATTCAGCCTTCTGTAAATTGTAAATAAAATAAACGGTTAATTTGTGCTAACCTTAGGCACAGATATTGCCTACTATTGATCCAAGAGTGTCAAAAATCCCATCACATAAGAAAAAAGCCTATTGGAAATTCCACTGAGTCTGACACAAGATTTCATGTTTAAATAGAGTAGTGCATCAGATACCAATCCACTCACAGTGAGGAGATGAATGTTGTGAGCTGTTATCATGGAACTACAATATGAAGAAGGTTAAGAGAATCATCATTTACTGGAATAACTAATCCAAGAAAGATGATTCAAAGCACAATTCAACTACCTTCATTCTTTAAATTTGAAGCAGTACAAAATTAATTATAATCAGTAGAACAGATCTAAACCTCTCATACATAGTAGACATTTATGTGCTTCATATAAATAAGTGAAAAAGAGAATAAGCGACTGCCAATCTGATATTTTGATAGCCAATTGAAATTGTACAAGATGGTAATAAATGGTTTACGTTAAACATCAACAATAAATCATGTAAATCCCAACTATTTGAGACAAACTGTACAGATCTTATCCCTCCTTAAACCAAATTAAATCATACTTAGTCCCATTAACTAGAATTTCATTTGTTCTTCCTCTCTCCCTCAGCCCTTCAACTCTAATTCATTTAATTTATCTAACTAGAACATCTATTCCTCATATTTGGATATGCCCATACCAACCTCCTCCGTGTTGGCCCTAGGATGAGTTGGCGGGGGGGGCCCTGGGGGCGAGCGTATTCGCCTTTTTGCAACCATGGATATGCCCATACCATCCTGACACATTGTCTTGTATCATTTAATAGCATCTAATTATTCTTGAATAATAAATTTGATTTTGTATATTTCTTAGTAATCTCACATATTTATCTTATGATTCTCATCTCTATTATACAAGTTTCTGACCAATTGTTCCTAACTACCTTATAAATATCAAAGGTGATGTAAAGTTTTTTGTATAAGTTGTAATTGTTGGAAAATCCAAAATAGGTCATAGGTGCCCTTAGGTGGGAAGCTGAAGAAGGTGAAAAGAGTTAGATAAGGATAAGGGCCACAAGGCTCTTCACTTCAAAATGTCCATCACAGGGAGCCTATAAATGCAAAACAATTAGAAAAGGTCCCAGCTTTAAGTGAAT
This sequence comes from Zingiber officinale, assembly GCF_018446385.1. Lineage (NCBI taxonomy): Eukaryota > Viridiplantae > Streptophyta > Magnoliopsida > Zingiberales > Zingiberaceae > Zingiber > Zingiber officinale. The sequence continues at coordinate 16,940,874 of NC_055992.1, forward strand.
TGATCTTTTCTACACTTAACCATCTAAATAGATACCTCTCTTCATGATGAGATCATAAATCAATTCAACCAAAAAAATACCTAAATGAAATATATCTCCAAATATTCTTGTAAGGAGTATATTGTATTAACGATCTGGACAACCACTTGAAGCCTGCACAAATGTAGGGTTTAGTTGAAGGATAAGTCCCATCGATAGTTGTTGTTGGATCGTAAATAACGCTAGAGGGGGAGGTGAATAGCGATCGTCGAAAATCGTAAATAAAATCGAGTACGCAGCGATAGAGAAAAATTGAAGCAACGCTAACACATCAGGTTTTACTTGGTTCGGAGCCTTTGTCGACTCCTACTCCAAGTCCCGCACATGAGAGTGCTTTCGGTGGGCAATTCACTAATAGTTCGGAAAAGTATTACACAATAAGTACAAGAACTATAAAAGTTGCCGACAACAAAGAAAATAGAACTGAGTCGTAGGTTGTCGGAGAAGCTTCGCAGCGTCGCAGGAGCGTCTTTTGGAGTAGCGCGCAAGAGAGCAATCGTAGAAGAAGTTGTCTCTGGCTCTTGGTGGAAGGTTGCTTATATAGGCAGTTCCAGACGCCTAGATCCCTTCCCGGCGCTCAGGCCGTGACGTCAGCCCATCCAATCAGCACACTCCAAGCTGGCGACAAGATAACTTTAGGCATTCTAGGCGCTCGGACCAGCTCCGGGCGCCCAAATCCCTTCCGGGCGCTCGGACCCCCCTTTTCCAACAACTCTTTTTCCTGCAAGAAAAGGTTAGTATGAGATAATTAGATAACAAGTAGAGTAGTAATTAGATTCTGTCTCGAGACCAGAATCTAGTCAAGATCTCAACTTAGATTTCCGAAATGGATCTAAGTTGGATCGACGCCTACTGTTCTCTCAAACGGAGAACGCGTCCTCATCAAGTCACTCCCCTCCAGTGACTTACCTTAACTTACCGTTTTGCCCAACATCCGGTCAGCTTGTCAACCTGTCTGGACTTCGTGCCAGCTATCTGGTCGGCCCGTTGACATAACTAGGCTTCCCTGCAACACTGAGTTATCACAATAGATAAAACAGTAAAGTAAGATAGTGTTAACAGATTTCAATATTCGCTGGTCCAGTCGACGGCGCACGGTCGACCGGAAATCAGTCGGTCACATATAACCTAGGGTTACCTCCCCTAGGACTGCCCAGCTTCACTCACTAGGACTTCCATTGTCTGACTTCACTCACTAGGACTTCCACCACCTAGCTTCACTCACTAGGGCCTGGTTTCACTCACCAAGACTTCCACCACCTAGCTTCACTCACTAAGACTTCCACTTTGCCTAACCTCCAGTTAGGACTAGTCACTCAGTAGACTTCTCACTTGCCTATCCTTTGGTTAGGACTTACCTTTGCTAGTCATCTGGTCCTGACTAGACTTCTCTCTTCCAAACATCAAGTCTTGTTTGGATCAACCTTTGGTTAAATTGACCAAACTTAAGTATATTGTCAAACATCGAAACCCTAGAGGTCGATTGCACCAACAGTTGTCAAAATAGTATTCTGGATCCCATGGTCAACACATCTAAGGTAAGATAAGTGAAATAGGAAAGTGTTGACAAAGATTAGTAAAAGAGATAAAATAGAATTGTTTTGTATGTAAATCTAAAAATTATTTAGGTTGCATATTATGTATTATGTTCAAGTTGCATGTTATGTATGATTTAAAATCTCGAATCGTGCCAAGGTTTCTATCCCGACCAGAACAATATGGTTTCGGTACCATATCATGTCATGCTAATAAGATATAAAAAATAAAATATTTTTTAAAAATATTTATATATATATATTAAATTAATAGGATAATTTTATTAGACTTTAATTAAGTCTATTTAAATTATACTAATATAGCTAGAAGTTGATTAAAATTATTAACCTAAGTTTATTATTAAAGCCAAAGTTAAAATCTTCATTGTTCCCTGTTACGTGCTGATTGCGTGCACACGCGAACGCGTAGTGGCGTATCGGCGTTGTGTCGGTACTCGTCCATGGGCAGAACGAGATGTTTTGCTCATATCGGGTGAAACGGCTCGAGATTTTAATTCATACTCTAACTTGTTATGTATCATTAAGCACCCAAGTATTGTCCCTACAGGGGTGTTCAGTTAGTTAGAGGGTGACAAATTTGCACAATGGGGCAAGGATCAATTCTCGGCGGACGCATGTCCTCGGGAAAAAACTCCTCCCACCTCCTAACCACTTGGCAGTCGGCTATAAGTTAACCTCGTGATTTACCTCCCTTCACATAACCTGGGGACGAACTGTAAGAGACGTCTGGGGTGAGCGTAATTATCTTTTGCTACAATTAAGTACCCAAGTATCATATTATTATAAGATTAATAATAGCAAGAATTATCAAAAAAAAAATAGAATGGATTATTATGAGTAATGACATCTATTGAAAAGAATTAGTAGATAATAAAAATATATCATAATCAATGACAAAATCATATTTAGTAATACAGAATTACTAAACAATACAAGATTATCATTACAAATTAAAATCCTGTATAATATTTGTGCTGTATGATTCATTTAGATCTTCAAGACATCTGAATCAAAACTTTGCGATTATTGCTAATAGAGAAAGTTTAATGTTTAATAGCTGATTGAATTTCACCTGCCTGACAATGAGTAAAGAAAGAGATGAGTTATGTGCTAGGTTTAATGGATGGCATATTGTGATTGGAAGCAAAATTGGAGACATAATCCTGAACACATAATAAACCTCAAGCAGTGATGAAGGTTAGCTATTCAAAGGGTTGAAGCCATTGGGAATTCTTTGTTGTTTCCTGTGTGAGTTTAATAGGATTCAAGCTAGGATCAATGAGAAGTTGACTAGATCAACCATCTTTACTGAAATTACTCAATTACATTTCAACCAATTCATTTGACTCTCAATTTTATCAAATTTCTTTTGGTTTTATCCATTATTTGGTGACATCTAACTCATTTTTAGGAAAAAAAAAATGAAATTTCTAGTTATTCTACATTTTCCTTTGGTCTTCATGAGAGGCCTGATTGCTCTAGAAATATTGGATTAACTTTTGCAGATACCGGTCTAACTTGAGTACAGTATTGACCATTGTTGACAACCATAGTTTCACAGCCAAAGTCTCATTTCGAGCTAAGATTTTGATCCCTAATCGAAATGAGACAGTGTTGGTGCCATGTCATGCATACTGGCATGTTGTCTTGGAGGCACCAAGGAGGAAAGCAAAGAATTGGGCTACCTCATAGACGTCAGCACTCACATGTCTGCTAAAGGCACCTAGGAGAAGAAGAGCCATAACACTTGACTCACAAATGTCACATGACCTCGTCAACATTGTGAAGCCTTTGCATGAACATTGCCTATCATCATGCTGCAATCTCGAGGTTGTTCCATGTGTCGATCAACAAGCAGAACAAGTTTCACCCATATTGATTGACACAAAGAATGAGATTTCAATCCATGTTTCAGTTAGATACTATCCTATTGTTAGCTCAATTATTTATGTACTCAAACCCAAATAGCAAACTAGAAACCACTGTTTGTATTGTCATTTCATCTTGTCTTAGAAACAATAATAATTGTATTTCCTTCCAGATGACCAGGTCATTCTTTATTGACTAAACCATCCAGTTCTTGCAGACATTGAATTGAATAAAAAGCACCAAATAAACCCTCAAACATTAACATTTCTTAATTATTCTTTTCTCTAATTTTCATGACAAACAAATTTGTGGGACTATAGAGTCAAATAAATTGAGTAAATTGCATTAACAAATTGCTGAGAGGTAACAAAACGTCATGTCCAAGGGAGATACAACTCTATAAATATTGATAATGGAGGAATCCCTTTTTTTCTCAAGAAGCTTTATTAAAAATTCAAAAGATGTGTTTGCCACAACACAGGCTAAAATAAATGTTGAATAGGATATTTATTAGAGCATTTTAAACTTAAGCATGTTTAATAAAATGTAGATCCACTATATTAACGGCCCTCCTAGTGTCGACCCCACGGATTTGGAGGGAGGTAAATGTAAGTACACAGGCGTTAGACGCATGGTGGAGTAAACCCCAGGTCATTAGTTCCTAAGAATCGACCGCTGGCCATTATGCTAGAGAAACTTAAGCATGTTTAATAATATTATGATCCATCATTTTCAATTTGATTGTTAATCAGTTAAAAAATACCCCCAAAAAAAATGCAAATGTCCATGGTGCTTTTAATTTTATCGAAGCTAATGTTTGTCTAACTTGTCAATCAACATTTAAACTAACAATGAAATAATGAATGAGAACAACAAACGAGAAAGCTTGATGCATATGACTAATCCAATAGACTCAAGGAAATCATTGCTAGCTTCAATTACTTACAAGTCAAATAATGAAGATGTTATTGTTATCTTTTAAGAATAAATTTATTATTTTCTACAACGCAATCAAGGTTTTTCCATATATTGTTCTGCGGTGGATTTGGGTTCTCAGACAGACACATCACTTAACATGCTCAACACGTGTCAAAATGCATCAGGATCAATTTGGATGGGTTTTAATCCTTAAATTCTCTTCACTCAGTTTGTTTACTTCCATTAAAAAAATAGAACTATAGTAACTAATAGTCAATGAGTTAAAATTTTAAAGAAACAAATTATAAATATATAACAAATAGATTAAATAATGATATATCTTATCAATACTAATATTTGTGCACTGAATAGGGGCATCAATTCTTGTAGTATCTAAGTCAGATCAAGCCCATAATTTTCATAACCTAGATTAAATAATGCTCCTCTGTTATTTGGTATTCAATATATTTTTTCTGTACACCCAACATATTTCTTCCTTCATCACTAGATGTTACACTTACATTTGAATAATTGGAACTGGAACAAGCATTGCCAGAGAAATACACAATCATGAAGCTCTGATGTGACTGACCAATAAATAATGCTTCAAAACGACAATATTATGAAGGATATGAGTCCGATGAACTTCAACCATAATCAATCTCAGCTACACACTCCCTTATATATTGACGATCATGAACTTTATTCATGGCTGAACAGAGGAAAGAGTGATGCTGTATCTATTGAAACCTAATATATAAGATGCACTTGTTTGATAATTGGTTGAGACTTCCTATTGAAATCTCAAAGTGCATACAGAATTAAGGAAATTTCATACATGATATAGCATCTAAATGTTCGTACCAATTTTTTCTGTTTAGAGCCAGAGGTCTTATCCTGAATCTTTCCATTTACAACTTCACAAATGGTAGGCAAATCAGCTATCATATCTAATAAAAGCTTCCTGCATCACAAAAAACAAATAAAATTACTTTCATGGTTCATCTTGAATAATACAATAACAATCAAGTCTTATCCCACTAAATGAGGTCGGCTATAAATAAGAAAAAATGATGATCAGAAAATTTGAGAATTAGGTAGTATGTGATACCATAACGTGAAACAAAAATAATTAAGATAAACAAAAAAGGTTATCCATGAATTGACAAAAAAAAACTAACTTTTTGAGCAAGTAATTATTTTTTGATTAAGAAATGATGATATGATGGATGGAACGACAACAAAAACTATTTTGCATTGATGTTCTAGTCTATGGTTGGTTTGGCATTGCATTTGCATTTCAAGAGTACATTTAGAGAATACACTTTTTGCTAAAGTACACCATGAGAGAATTTAGTGTTTGGTACCCTGAATGTCAAAAATTATTTGCAAAATAATTTTAGCATATAGTGTATGGTACAAGTATGCTTGGAAATTTCATTTTCCTTTTTAAATAAAAAGATTATGTGCCTTCCATAACGAGCTATGAGAGCTTGTTTAAGTTTTTCCTAAGTTAGATTATCTTTGATCTCCTTAAGAAGATTAAGCCAATGTGGATGCTACCTTCAATGGTGTTGTTTCAACCCTGTTCCTAACTGTTTGTTGATCTCTTGTAAAAGAGAACCATGTTGGTATATTTGAGACATCAATCATTGCATAATTACTCTTATTTCTTCCATATTTCCTTCTTACGTCACCATCCTCTCTTCCAAAATATTAACCCTATTAGACATCTTTGGCATTCCTTCTAAGCATACAACCCCTCTTACATTGGCAAGTCGGACCAATGTTGGAATTCCAAAATCAAAATAGAGAAACACACATAATTTTATTAGATTTAACACAAACAATATAAAAAAGAACACTCAAATCTACTAAAGAAATTCTCTCCACCAGTGAGAGTCAATGCTCTCTCCTGATAATAATTCTCAAATCCTCCCCACCCTCTCTAACTTTACACAAACTTATAATCACACACATACTTAAAACATACTAACATAGCTATCACATAGATGTAACTGATTCTAAAACATGATTGTCACCTATATATTAATTTTGTTAGGCCTCTTTTTGTTTTGTTCCTCCTGGAATATACAAGTCATGTCTTGGGTTCGTTTCCCCCATAATCCAGCACTTGGCCCACATCTGGAACTTGGTTCCTATCATAAGGTGGCAGATGATCTCAAGTAGGATCTGTGCTTCTCCATATCTTGTTTCTGGTAAATTGCAGCACTACTATTTGCAAATAATGGTTCAGTTATACCCAAACTTTTCTAGATGCACACCCATCCCCCCTTATTCCTGTGTTTATCTAATCCTTGCAATGGCATGGTTCACTAATCAAATAGTTAATTTGTTGAAGACCAAAAGGACAATTGGCTACTGTTTATGAGAATTTGGACCCTAACTTCTATATAAAATATACAAGTTGAATGAAAAAAAGAGAGTAAAAAACTCTTACGATAAAGGGTTACAGTATCACAAGACAACTGTGCTACACGTTTATTGTCAACTGGATCTTCATAAAAACAAATGAAAAAACCATTGCCTCTAAATGGCAAATTATGTTTCTGAACTTTTAAAAACAAGGCAATTTACATCCAAAAGATTTTCCACTCAACACTGTTCTATAGCTAACTATCATTTTTACAGACAAATTATTAGCAAAGTTTGCTGAGAAACCATGAATGAAACAATTATTCTAGAGAGAGAAAATGCTCTAATTGCATCTCCTAGACTCAAACATTACAGGTCAATGGAATTTATGGTTATAATCTTTTAGAATTTTTTTATAAAAGGTATGATGAAAGTAAATAAAACTGCAAATTAATAATTCACATTCTACCTACTACAACTGCATGCCTACTTGTGCTGCAAATGTTTATTTGACTCTCAATGATTCATTCAGAAACAATCCATCATGAGCATATAGTAGTGAACTAATTCGTTGTATTGTCTGAGACAGAAGTGAACCACGTATTGAGTAGCTTAACAAGGATTTGGATGTATGAAATATTAGGTGCTTATGTTTGAGCATAATTGACACTTGTTTGTACAACAACAACAACAACAACAACCAAGCCTTTTTCCACTAGGTGGGGTCGCCTGTATGAATCCTTTTACACCAATGAGCTCTATCTCCTATTATATCATCATCTATATTTAAATAAATTTTATCTTGTTTTATTGTTGCTAACCAAGTCTTTTTTGGTCTTCCTCTTCCTCGTTTGATATGTATATTTATCATAGTTTCACATCGCCTAACTGGAGCATTTATTGATCATCTAAGTACATGTCCGTACCATCTTAAATGTGTCTCTCGGAGTTTTTTCTCAATAGATGCAACTCCGACTTTCTCTCTAATGCTCTCATTTCTTATTTTGTCCATCCTCGTATGCCCATACATCCATCTTAACATCCTCATCTCTACAACTCTCATCTTCTGCTCATGTGCTTGAGTCATAGCCTAACATTCAGCTCCATATAACATAGCAGGTCTAACTGCGGTTTTATAGAACTTACCTTTAAATTTAAGAGGTACTTTATGGTCACATAAAACACTCGACGCTCCCCTCCATTTCACTCATCCTGCTTATATTCTATGTAAGACATCTGTCTCAATCCCTCCATCATTTTGCAAAAATGATCCTAAATATTTAAATATCTCGGTTCCGGGCAACTCGTCCTCTCCTATCTTAACAATTGTTTCATTACTTCTAATATTGCTAAACTTAAATTCCATATATTCTGTCTTTAATCTACTAAGCTTAAAACCTTTCCCTTCTAGTGTTTCCCTCCAAGATTTTAGTTTAGCATTTACTCCTTCACGTGTCTCATCTACCAAAATAATATCATCTGCAAACAACATGCATCACAGTACTGTATCTTGAATGTGCGCAGTGAGTTTGTCCATAATTAGTGTAAAAAGATAGGGACTTAGAGTTGATCCTTGATGTAACCCTATCTTTATTGGAAATGCTTCAGTTACTCCGCCTGAAGTCTTTACTCTGGTCGTTATATCCTCATACATATCCTTAATTAGTTCAATATATATTACGCTAACACCTCTCTTTTTTAAAATTCTCCATATAATTTCTCTTGGGACTCTATCATAAGCTTTTTCTAAGTCAATGAATACCATGTGTAGATCTTGTTTTTGCTCCCGATATTTTTCAATTAATTGTCTAAGAAGATGTATAGCTTCTATTCTCGACTTTCCAGGCATGAACCCAAATTGACTTTCTATCACTGTGGTCTCCTTCCTTAATCTTTTTTCTATTACTTTCTCCCAAAGTTTCATAGTATGACTCATTAGTTTAATACCCCCATAGTTTGCAAAATTTTGTACATCTCCCTTGTTCTTATATAAGGGAACTAGAGTACTTATCCTCCATTGATTAGACATTTTTTCGTTTTCAATATCATGTTAAATAATTTTGTAAATCATTCAACACCTTGTTTCCCTAAGCACTTCCATACCTCTATCGGAATATCATCTGGTCCAACGACTTTTCCATTGTGCATCTCATTTAAAGTTTGTTTTACTTACTTCTGAAGTTTGAATTCTACGATAAAAATTAAAATTTCTATGCTCATTTGACCTACTTAAATTACCTAAGTTAAGTTGGTCACCTAAACCTTCATTAAAAAGTTGATGAAAATATCTCTTCCACCGCTCTTTTATTTCTCCATCGTTTACTAATACCCTATTACATTCATCTTTAATACATTTTATTTGGCTAAGATCTCTTATTTTCCTTTCTCCCGCTTTAGCTATTCTATAAATGTCTCTTTCCCCTTCTTTTGTATCCAATTTTTTATATAACTATTTAAAAGTTTCATTTTTTGCTTCACTCACTACTTTCTTACCTTCTTTCTTGGCTATTGTATATTTTTTTAAGTTTTCCTCGTTCTTACAAATATATAATTCTTTATAAGCTATTCATTTTTCCTTCACTTTCTCTTGTACTTTCTCATTCCACCACCAAGATTTTTTACTTAGTGGTGCATGTCCCTTTGACTCACCGAGTACACTTTTAGCTACTATTTTCAACTTTGATACCATCTTATCCCATGTTGTATTAGAGGCATCGTATATGTCACCTAATGCTTGTACTTCTACCTTCTCCTTAAATATATTTTGCTTCCCATCCTTTAACTTCCACCACTTAATTCTAGGAATTGTATATATTTTCTTTCTATTGATACTATGTTTGAGGCGTATATCCAACACTACTACCCTATGTTGGGTAGTTAAGCTTTCTCCAGGGATGACTTTGCAATCTTTACAAATCTTTCTATTCTTCTTCCTAATCATAAGAAAGTCAATTTGTGATTTATTATTCCCACTTTTGAATGTGACTAAGTGTTCTTCTCTTTTCTTAAAAAGCGTATTAACTAATATAAAGTCATATGTTATCGCAAAATCTAATATAATTTTCCCTTCCTCATTTCTTGTTCCAAACTCATAACTCCCATGACACTTGTTTGTACATGAATAAAAAATAATAACTTTGCTATGTATGTCTGTTAGTTGATGGTGTCTCTCTTTGCCCTCATATGGCACACACCTACGATTGATCCTGCTCAGGACAGTTAGCCAAACCCATTAGGTAATCTTACCCTTTGCACCCAATCCTCAAGAAGACTTTTGTGGCTTCTCATGTTGATGTTCAGAGTTCTACAAGACTGTTTATTTTGCTTCAGCACCAAAGCCTTCTCATAATGGTTGAAAGGAGCACTACTTCCATTGTTACCCAAAATCTTCACTGAAATAGTCGTCGTTGTCCTTCAGTATGCACTTTCGTCTTGGGTTTGTTGAGTATTAAAAGTATAAATATATAGATTAGTTACTTTATAAACTGATCAAGGTTTTGAGATAAGTGAATAACTGATTAGCAAATCAACTTTTAAATGGTAAGGACTGCGTTCAAATCATAACTAAAAAATAATAATAATATTTCATTATTTCATGTGTTAAGTTAGTGTCAATCAAGTGAAATATATTAATTCACACATGAAGGGGAAGCATTCAGAATATAAATTTATACAGACTGATCCTTTTCTAAGAGCTTGAACTTTTGTAGTAAGCAGTTAATGAATCAACTTTAAGATGGAGGAGACGAGATACTTCTTTTGTTGTTTCAAATGATTTGCTCGTCTTGCCGACCGCTATGTGTCTCATTGCTTTTATGTATTTTAAAAATTGGCATGATACTTATCAAGCACTATCTGATTTTGTGTCCATTTAATGAACTATGTGAAATTGAACATACTGACATGAGTATATCACTAAAAAAATTTAGTTTGGTCAAACAGGTATCACATTAACTTCTGAATTGCCCGACAAAGTTTACCCATAGTTAAATGACTAACTGACAAGAAAGGAGTTCATATGAATGTGTAGGACAAATGGATAAGCATTGACAAGAATATAATCAACAAATTTCATCTTACTCACCTATGTTTTTTATCAAACTGAAACCTGCCACTGAAATAAGATGACAAGGCAAGTAACCATGCATCACTGTGTAAAGCAACCAAAGATAACCAGGGTTTCTTTTCCATTCCATCTCTAGCAAAGTTAATGCCCAAAACAGGCTCTGGAATCTCTGGAGGAACTTCTTCTGCAGGTAAACTAACCTCCCACTGCTCATCTGGATATCCATAGAGACACAGATTTTCTTTTGCTGGAAAAAGTAGCATGTGGTTAAGGTCAAAGTAACCACATTACAGCAGGAACAGTACCAAAAGCAAGTTCACCAACATATTGGTTATAGCATTTTGGATCAACAAATCTCTATCTTCACCAAGTTCTAAGACCATAGTAGTTTTGAAGGAAAAAGCAAGGAAAAAACCAGATTGTATCATAAGTATTAGTTGATAATATTGGGTAGACAGATAGTAAAACCTATATTGTATCAGTGTTATTCAGTGTATAAAATGTTTCCTGATTGATTGACTATTGCATAGATATCCTCCACAAGGATAACAGTATGTAAAACATCTTCTTATGACTAATTACCTAAGAAGTTAAATCTAATGCTGCAAAGAGGAGTGACTATATAAGGCCGCAGCAAATAATGGAGATTCAAACTTTTTAGGAGGCATAAAATGGAACCTACATAAGCATGCAGTGATTATTGCCTTTATACTCTCATAGTTGATACACGATTCCATGTTTTACATTCTGTTGATTAACAGAATTATATAAACGTTATTGCTTCTTATTTATTGCATTTTAAAGATGGTGAACAGGACACAGGGCATCATTGAGTTACATCAAGGAAGCCTTAATCCCAAAATGAGAATAATTAAAGAAAAAAATTATAGACGATGATCAATGTTGAGCAATTTGTCATATTACTCCACCTCTACATAAAAGAAACAGCTAAGCCTTAAAGGTCAAGCATTGATAGTATACTAGTAAATGCTAATAGTAAGAAGCAATAAAATCAACTACAAATTACTATTCAAGAAAAGCATAGGCAAACTGTCAAACTCTTGCTCCATTTGTTAAAAATTGACAAATGGCAGGACTCCAGAGTATTTTCACCATAATTCTCCTTAAGTTCAGAATTAATATGACCCAGAGAAACACTATTCTTTAGAAACAATAAGGAAAACTATATCAAAGAAAAGGAAAAATAACACATCAATCTGTGAGCATGTTGTCCACTGAGCACATTCAAAGAAAATAACACTACTCTTTCACATATAGTGTAAGTATGTCAAACATACTAGCACATTCAAAGATATTTTACCTATTTATAAAACCATTACTGGCCACTGAGCATTTACTATCCCCTAGTGTTTCAATTTTTCTTATGAGAGTTTAAGGTTGGTTATGGTTTACACAATTGCATAATGAAAGAGGTTATTTATTAAATCAGAATGTTATTTATTGGAATTGACTATATCTTAAGAGGATGTTCCTTCTCCCTCCTAGCTTGCTACCCAAGTAAACCTAGCCTCAGTCTAAGCACACAAGAAGACCTAGGGTGCTCACATTTAATATGGAATAATGAGGCACCGAGCACCCCAAACAATAGGTAAATTTATAACACATCAGTGCTCAAACCACTAATGCTAGTTTTCTGAATTATTGATTATTCGAATCCCTGGTACTCGCAATCTGGTAAATTTCAGATAAACTGGAAACAATGTAACTCAGTAACTCCCATCGCAAAAGCTCAGAGTACTACAATTGCATGTGAATGTATCTCTCTCCATTGCAATAACCCCACAAAACTAAAGACCCAAATGCCGAGGCTTCATTACTTACAACTACTTGAATTCCAAAACCTAAGTTGACTAGCAGGAGCTAAGATGGAGGAACTACAAACCAGGATCGCATTGCTGATAGAAGTCCTCGAAATCTGCATAGACGAATCACCAGAAACCGGAAGAAGGTCAATGAAGATAACATCTCTGAAAAAGTAAAAGAAGGAATGAGCAAAGTGGAGTTACCGGTGGTGAGGGCCTTGAGGATGCCAGCTCGCCGGTTCTTGATGTCGCGGAAGACCTCCTCCACCATGCGGGAGTTTTGGGAAGCCGATCCACGGTCCATCTGGGGGATCGAGGACCGGCAATTGACAACGAAGAGAGAGGTGGCAAGGCGAAAGAAGGGCGTCAAGCTTCGAGAGAGAAGACGAAGGGAAGAAGAACTTAACGGTGGGACAAGGGTAATATTTCTAATAATATTTATATATTTCTCCAAGCGGAGAAGGAAGAGGATGGGAGAAAAGTACGGCTTCCGGTAAATTAGTCGTGCTGATATACCCACGTACGATTGCACAACCAAGTGGGGTCCATCGGTCGACGTGGCAACCTATGACGGGCGATGAAACCGGGAAGATTTTGTGGAGGAATTTTCATTTTGCCTGCATTTTTCGTAATATTAATGCACTTCAAATATTGCCAAAAAAAATAAAGAATTATTTAAAAACACTTTTATTAGTTATTTTCTACTCGAAAACGACCTACATAAGTTTTTTTTCCTAAATATCTTCAACCCCTAAATTCCCTCCTCTCCTTCCTCATTTTAATAATCAAGTTTTAATTAAAAAATTATCTCCGTGATGCGATATTAATATTAAAGTACTTACAAAAATAATCAAAGAATCAGAATTTAAATTTCTAACCGGGTGAATATTTGAGAAGTCGATTTCAGATCACTTAGATGAATTGTCAAATAATAATAATTTAAATTTAAATAAGTACTTAAAAAAACTTATTCAGAACTCAATTAAAAATTCTAAATTTATTCAAAACATAATTAAATGTATATATAATTTTTAATAATGGATCAAAAATATTAAATATATCTTTAACATTAAATATTAGATATGGAAATAATATAAATTAAATTATAATTAAACAATGAATATCAAAGTATAAATTGGATGAATATGATCACCCACTTCTGACATTTAACTTAATAATAATAATTTAAAATAATTGTTAGTTTATTTTATCTACATGATACTTTTTAATATTTAATTATATTTTAATCAAATATTATTTAAGTATTAAAGTATAATACTTAAAAATTATAGCTCTAAGGTGCAATATTGAATTTTTACAAAATTTCAAACATTTTTCTAAAATCACTAATAAATTTAGTTTTTAATACCCTTTTCTTATTTTATAGTCTTGTCATTTAGGCTATGTTTACTCAAGAGTGTGGATGAGGAAAGGAAAGGAATCAACTATGGAAAGTTATCTTTGGAGGAAGAGAAAAGAAATGGTGAAGAAATCTTTTCCTTTGCACACTTGTTTACCTTGATAGAGGAAGGTGAATACTTATTATGTAATTTTGTAAATCAAAAAGGGTGCATGCGCCATTTTTTGGGTACATAGTGTAATTTTCTGAGTTAAAAAGGCTACATGCGTCATTTTTTTTGGTATATGGTGTAATTTTGTGAATGCAAAAGGGGTACATGCGTCATTTTTTTTTCCATCCGCTGCTTTCCGTCCGATTTTGAGGTGATCGATTTTGGCTCAAAAATTATCCACTGATGGATTGCGTTACTTTTCCTTCTGAAAATTTTAATGAAATAAACGACTTAAACTTTTCCACTGTGGAAACTTTTCCTTAATTTTACTTTCCACTCTCCCAAGTAAACATAGCCTTATTGTCCAACTCTCCTCTCCCACAATTTAACTCTCCATTGCTTTCTTTAAAAAAATCAGGAGAGGAAAATGCCATGTAATTTTTTAGGATAAAAACATCCACAAATATCTTACGATCTCAAATATTCCTCGTTAGAAGGGAATTTGGGGGGGGGGGGGATATTTTAAATTATAGGTATAGAAATCTAGTGATTTTTTTTTTGACATAATTGATCTTTAAAGTTTTAATATTTATTTGACAATATATTTAATGAAATCTAGTCAAATCAAGATTGATCGGATGACTAGCAAGGATGAGAAGTCTACTGAATGAGTATTCCTAACTACGATTAAGTAAGGGAAGTTCTAATCACAACTAGGCAAGAAAAAATTCGATAGATCGTGGAAACTAGGTAGGAAGTCTAGATAGGTCAAATGGACCTAATATCTGGTAGAAAGATTCGATAGGTCTGGAGGATCTGATATCGAATCTCTAGCGGGCTGATCCGATGTTGAGCCTTGGTGAGTGAAGTCAGGTGGTGAAAACTCTAGGGGGAGGTAACTCTATGTCATGGTGAGTGAAGTCAGGTGGTGAAAATCCTAAGGAGAGGTAACCTTAGGCAACGAGAAGTCTTGAAGGAGTAAACTCCAAGCAAGGTTGATCGAAAGATTTCCCGTTGATCACGTGCAGTCGATCAAACCAGCAAATCTTAGTAAACTTAAGTTTAGTTTTACCATAGTATTTTAAATTATTATTGTTGTTGACTAATTTAGTATTACAAGGAAAGTCTTAGTGGATCAGGCGATCAAACACTGAGCAGAGAAAGTCCAAACAGGTCTGGAGGACCAAATGTTTGATAGATAGGTTAAGGTAAACAACTGGAGTCAAGCGACGGGGAGATCGTATCCTGAAAAGGGACAAATCCTATGTCGATGATCCAACTGAAGAAAGCAAGAGGTTTCCAAGTTGAGATCAAGACAAGTCTTATTTATTGGTGTAGTTTGCATTAATGGTCTAACTCAGGTTTTGATGAATGACAAGTAAGTTGAGTTAGGTTTTGTTGTGATCTAACCACTTGATTAAGTGTGCAGGAGAAGTCCAGATAGATCGACGGGCTGACTAGATATCTTGCAGGAAACCCAGCTAGGTCAACGGGTCGATTGGATAGCTGGCACGAAGTCCAGATAGGTTGACGGGTTGACTATATATCTGGCGAGAAGTTTAGCCAGGTCAATGGGCCGATCGGATAGTTGGCATGAAGTCTAGATAGGTTGACGGGCTAATCGGATGTCTAGCAAATTGGTAAGTTAAGGTAAGTCACTGGAGGAGAGTGACATTGTGAGGATGCGTCCCGGTTGAGAGATAGTAGGCGTCAGTCCAGTTTAAGTCTATTTGGGATCCCTAAATTGAGACCTTGGAAGGGCCTTCCATAGGATACATTTTGGATGCAGTCTCATATAAGTGTTGGGCTACTCGGAATCAAATTTACCAGGTTGAAGGCGCCTTCCAAGCCCTATTTAAGGTAGTCTCAAGAAGGCTTTGGAAGAACACTGATATACGAGCTACTATGCATCCGTTTGAGCTTCCGACTGCTCCAGGATTCTACTATGACTCTGCTACAAAGCTACTACGCTCGACGACTATTCCGAGGACTTCCAATTGTGGCCGGTACACCGATAACAACACACAAGCGCTCTTATTTCGATCCTTAAGTGTCGGTAACGAATTTTTTTGTGTACTTAATTTCTGCAAAAGGACAAGTACAGTGTGTTGCACTTGTTCTAATCCTTTTTGTACTCAATTCCTTCTTCCGGAGGTACCGGAAGAGGTTTTTAGTGTATTACCCATCGGTAGGTCCGTGGGACTTGGATCCTGGAGTATGAGTCGCCGAAGGCTCCGAACCAAGTAAACCGACTGTGTTTTCTTGTGATTTTTATTTTTTGGTTTCTTATATACTTTCCACTGCATTTTCACTCGCGATTTTAAAAATAAGAAAACAAGTTTTTGAAAATCACGTGATTCACCCCCCACTCTCACGTGCGTATTGATCCAATAAGTGGTATTAGAGCAAGGGCTGCTCTGAATTGGTGCAACCACCAATGAAGCCGAGGGAAAACGTTTTTAGTCTTTTTTCTATCTAAATTGGTAAAACTTTACCTATTTAAATATTTTTTTTTCTCATTTTGTTTTAACTCGAAGTTGGTGCAACACCTCTCGAGTTCTTCTATTTTTTATATCTCAAACACTACTAATCCAATACCAAATCTTGGGACCTCCTTTCTCTTTTTCTATTTGTGTGCGAGATTCATGGCTCAAAACGAGGGATATAGCACCATCTGTCCTCCCCTCTTCAATGGTGATGATTTCCCGTATTGGAAGAAGCGGATGAAAGTATACCTGAAAACCAACTTTGCCTAGTGGTTCAGCATCACCAGAGGCTACAAGGCTCCCGTCGACAACGTCAGAATTCTAATGGACCCGGAACATTGGAATTCAAAAATGAAGAAGAAAGCTCAGATCGACTTCAAGGCTCTCAACACAATCTTGTGCGGGCTAACGAATGAAGAACTGAACCGTGCCAGCCCACACGAAAATACGAAGGAGCTGTGGGATAAACTCATCGAATTGCACGAGGGAACCAATGATGCAAATGTAACAAAAAGGGACCTTTATTTGAATAAATTATTTAACATAAAAATACAGGAAGGAGAATCTGTGAGTCAACTACATGTAAGGATAAAAGATATCCTAAACGGGCTTTATACAATCAGCCATCAAATGGAGAATCGAGACTTAATAAAGTATGTGCTAAACGCGTTTCCTAGAAATGCACTGTGGGCATCCATCGTGGATGCCTAGAAGACTTCGAGGAACTTGTCTAAATTAAAATTAGATGAATTGTTTTGTGAATTAGAGCTACATGAACAGACTAACACCAAAACTGAGAAAAGTATTGCTCTTATTGCAAGAACATCAAAAGAGAAGACTAGAACCAAACCAGAATAAGAAGTTGAGACTAACCAAGACACAGATGATGAAGAACACCTGATGAACTTAGTAAGAAAAATGTTCATCAGGAAAAAGAAGAATTTCTCAAAATGGGACCTATAGAAGATCAACTCAACATCAAATAGCAACAAAACGAATGTCACATGTTTTGGGTGCAACAAAAAGAGATATTACAAGAACGACTGCCCAAATCTGAAGAAAAAGAAGGCCCTCAAAGCGACATGGGACGAATCGTCCAGAGATGAATTAGACGGCGGAGAACCGAAGCACACCAACTACCTCGCGCTGATGGCTTATGAATCAGAATCAGAGAATAAATCGGAAGACGGGTCTGAACCTGAATCGAGCCACGAGTCTGCACTCGTTACCAAAGATTCCAATGAGGTATACTTTACTTTAAGCAAAAGATTTTTTAAAATTATTACATGTTTAAATAAGAAATTAACTAACTCTGAAAATTACATAAACGAACTAATAAAAGAAAATAATAAACTTAATGAACAATTAAAATCAAGTTCAACAACTGAACCAATTCAAGCTGAAATCCCAACTCAAGTTGCAAAACATGAGAAGGATAATTTCAGACTGAAAAATAAAAGAATTGAACTAAAAGAATTACTACAAAAATTCACAACTAGATCTAAGTACCTCGACATGATACTTGGGTCACAAAGAGCTGTGTACAACAAGTCCAGACTCGGATACAAGTCTAGCTCAACCAAAAAATCCTTTATATCATTAGTTAATCAAAATAAGACCCAAACTAAAGCTTGGGTTCCAAAAGCGTGTCTAACCACGCGAGTAGGAATTAACCAATATTATGTATCTAAGAATGAAATCCATTATATAAAATCAAATCCAACTAAAACCTTAAATTCAAACCAAAATAAATCTTCAAAACTAAATTCTAAACTTAAAAATAAAATAAAATCAAACCTAAATCCAGAAGATAAAATAAAATCAAACATACCAAATTACCATCAAGTCCACTATAATTATAAAAGTAATCGACAGAAACCCAAAACTTAAAAATCAAACTCAACAATTCAGGGGGATACTCCAAATTAATTGGCACTTTCAAAATAATAACTTACCCGAATGAGTAATTAGGACTAGCTAAAATAGGGACAACAATTTAACTTGACAAATGTACTGGTGAAGTTTTAGATAATAGTAGGTTAGGGAAACTCTGTCTATGCATGTCTAGGAAGATATGACTTCGACCTAGTGCATTTGGCTTAGTGGAACTAACTGAAGCTACCTCTTACGAATCCTAACTAGTTAGACCAAGGTTTTGTACTAAGTTTAGTGGATGAGACTATTTAGAAAACCTTGAAGGCATGGTTATTTTAATGATGTCCAGGTGACTCACCATAGCCTAGAAGTTTATCCAAAGAATGTCGGTTTGTTGAACCCAAAGCTAAACATGAATCTAACACAAAGTTAAATCAAACCCTGAAATTAAACTTAACCCATCTCACAAAATTATAGGATTTCCTAATTGAAAACATAGATCGGGTGAGATGACTAAGGACCTAAAATAAAAAATTAAACTTAAATTAATCCTAAAATTCAAAAATTAAAATTAAACCTAAAATTAAAAAAAATAACTTAATCCTAAAATAAAAAATTAAACTTAACCTTAAATCAAAAATTAAACTTAAACTAAAATTAAACCTAAAATTAAAAATTAAACTTAAACCTAAAATTAGAAATTAAACTTAAAATTTAAAATTAAAATTAAACTTAAAACTTAAAATTAAAATTAAACTTAAATTTAAAATTAAACTAAAATTTAAATTAAACAAAAAAAACACTTACCGAAGGCGCCTCCAGGTCAACTGGAGGCGCCCTCGGAAGAGCGGGAAAAATCCTGCCCTAATCGACTGAAGGCGCCTTCGGCCGGCTGAAGGTGCCTTCTGAAGCACATAGAAGGCGCCTTCCATTAAGTTTGAAGGCACCTTCGAGCAAGATTTTTCTAGCGAACAAAGCGTTGCTCTGTTCGTAATTTTAAACGCAACAAGGCGCCTTCCAGCCACTTTCTCCTGCGATGCTTCCTCCTAAAACCTCAAAATGCCTCCTAGGTATACCTCAACTTAGTTTATCTCGTCAATACTTAGTTCATATGTGTTTTCTTTGTCAATTTGTGCTTATATACTCGTATAAAAAGTAACTTAGGTTGTCTTTTTTACAGCATACATATATTGCCTTAAAATCTAAGTTTCTGAGTAGGACTTTCTTTACCTAGTACTGTGCACCGATTATAGAGATTATTGATTATTATTAGTTAGATAGACTAGTTTACCGTAGTCATGCAATAAATCTAGACTTGTGTGCATATTTTTATAATAATCTAATTAAGATTGATGATCTGACCTACTCCACTAGAGTTGGAGGAAAGGACTTTCACTTTTCCCCCACCTTATTATATGATAGCTTAGAACTTAGGAGATCTACATCCACATTTTTGTGCTACCCTGGTAGAGATCTCCCATTTGGTGAGCCCTACTCCCATATTACATTATATACTATCTATATATATTTTTGGGAGAAGGTGAGACTACCTACAGTGACTAACTTTAGGTCACTCTCTCTTAGGGTCCAGGACTATATCCTATATCGAGTCCTGACTACCTACATTCTGCCGATTACATCTCACGATGTTGCGATGATACAACCGTCTCATTCATTTTTTCTGTATGCACTATGCCAGCGCCTTGACATTGATATTGCATTACACATATTTCACAATGTCATTCATGCATCTAGTCTCATCACTAGGTGTCGTCTATATGCCCTATTGTCACATCTTGACATACATATTTTTCACCATAGGAGTATATACGACCTGTACGCTCTAGTTCCCCTAGTGCATGTGACGAGATTAGTCATCACGCTAGCTTTAGTGCATATAGACATCACTACTGGGGATTTTAGTCGAGAGCTTGGTCAGTAGCTACCATACCAATGAGGCCGAGGATGATTTTCCAACCAAGGGAGAGGAGTGGCCACGATCGCTGAGGAGCCCTGTGGACCTCCTCCGACTCTCGCTTAGCCCTCGACATCACTATCGGTCGAGGAACGACTCGCTCGACTTGAGGAGTCCTCCATACAGCTTCGATAGTCAGTCTCGGATGGATTCAGCACACTCCGGGAGGAGATGACCAATGGATTTACTTCTCTCCGAGATGACATGACCACCAGATTCGAGCAAATTCTTCGCACTCTATGAGCACCATCGACCCTACCACTATCACCACCAACGATGATTAGACCGATCATGTTACATACACTATTATGCATTGTATATGTTTTTACTAACTATCTACATTAATTTTTTCCCTTCAGTTTATTTGTTAAATTAGGATTGTGTTTAATAAACTAGGATCACTATTTTCAAAATTATTTTTTAAATAATTTACAAATTCTAGGGTTAATTGTTTTTCTTATATTTTTCTCAAAATTCTCTTATTTTTAGAATTTTCAATTTTTGCCTTAGTCTAGATCAAATCCAAAAAAAGCATGTTCGTATAGATTTAGGACTTGAGCATCTCACCAACACATTAGGGCTACCATGTTTGTGTATTGCCAAAACTTAGAAAGGGGTGAGATGCATAGACAAATTGTCTGGACTTAAGATACTTATATCAGTGCATTAATATAAGTTTGGGCGTTAAATACCAAATTTATAATGATCAGGATAAGCAATCCAGTTTAGTCAAATACTAATTGGATAAAAAAACTTAACCTGACTAACCAAGTGAACATTACTATCTTCTGATAGTTAGTTAGTAGCTAACAGTTAGACAGTTAAGAATAATTTATAGTTGATTAGATTATTTTGAAATAATATCAGGTTCATGGGGAGGATTATTTTTTAAAATATTTATAAAAATTATCTTCAAATCACACTTATACTTTTTATAAATCCACCTTTGAAATATGTGTTAAAAAACTCTGTTATTTCTCAATTCATAGGTTTTGAAAAATAAATTTGACAACTATGTTAGTGCGGAAAGCATCCGACGATCAAACCTGTGTTTTGATTATGTCAAAGGGTATAAAGTTAAGTTGTTTTGTTATCTAAAATGCTTGAATGAGTTTGCAGGAAAGTCCTAAGTGTACTTAGACAAAAGTCCTAGCTGCGGTTAGGCAAGTGAAAAACTCTAGGGGGTGGTAACCCTAGGTTCTAGGGGGTGCTAACCCTAGGTGAAGAAAAGTCCTAGGTACGGTTAGCTAAAGGGAAAATCCTAGGGGGCAGTAACCCTAGGAGAAAAGTCTTGGTGGGTCAAGAGCTTCGTGCAAAATCCTTGGAGGTGGTAACCCTAGGTTAAAATCCTGGTGTCGCGAACCAGGTGGAAGATTGGACAGGTCGTGGAGTGGATGCCCAGCATGAAGACTGGAAACATCAGATGCTGAGCAAAGGTCCAGTCAGTCTGGAGGACCGAACTAGCAAAAGGTAACTTCTTCTGAGAGGAGTAGGTGAGGACGCGTTCCCCGGAAGAGGGAACAATAGGCATCGATTCGACCTAGGATTTTTCGGTTGGAAATCCGAAGTCAGAGTCAGATAGTCCGGTGACTCTTAGATATTCATATTTATGTTATTATTATGTGCTAGCTTTGTGTTGCAGGGTATGCTTGGTATTTTGGGATTAACATATCTTGCAAGGATAAAATAGCGTGATTTGCCTTGGATGAATAGTACCCGAGGCGCCCTCCATGGAGCTTGGAGGCACCTCGGGTGCAAGAGCTGGGGAGTGTGCACAGCAGAGCTGGAGGCGCCCTCCTGTAGTGCTGAGGTGCCTCGGACGGACTTAGAGGTGTCCTAAAGAGGATAAGCAACGGGCGAAGCGGAGCTTATTTGCGCTGCAAATCTGTCGGTGATGGAGGCGCCCTCAACGGCTTATATAAGCCCGTCTCGAGCAGAGGCTTAGAACAACACAGTTTTGGCAATCCTTCTTTAGTGCACTGCTAACGAGACTATCCGGCTGAGTTACAACAAGACCCTGATAACCCGAAGCTGCAAAATTTCATTTCCTTGTTGTCGGTATAGCTTTTTCAATACAGTTTTGTAATAATCTCTTGTAACCTTTTGCGCGATTATAGTTGTTGCCCAAAGTAAACGCTCAACGAGCGTGGGCCTTGAAGTAGGAGTCGCCACAGGCTCGGAACCAAGTAAATTCCTGTGTTTACTGGTGTCCTTCTGTGCATTGTTTCTTTATTATCCCGCTGCGTTATTCGATAAGTTTTAAACCAAAAGTGAAAATCACGAGCGCTATTCACCCCCCTCTAGCATTTTTCGATCCAACAATTGGTATCAAAGCGGGGTCGCTCTGAATTGGTACAACTACACCTTTCATTTTTTTCCCTCCAAAACTGTTTTCGAAAAATTCACTTTCATCTTTTCACCATTAGTTGGTATTAGCGAAATATCGCATTTTCAAAAATTTGTGATAATATTTTTTAATATTTTATTAATTATTTTTTAAAAAAAATTAAATTGCTATTTTTTTCTCTCCCACACTACTAATCCAAGACCAAGTCTTGGGATATTTGGTTTTTTTTTCTTTTTGTATGCGAGAGTTTTCTCCTAAATGGCCCATCAAAAAGACTACAGCACAGATCACCCACTGCTCTTCTCCGGAGAAGATTTCGAATACTGGAAAGATCAGATGGAGCACCAACTAAAAATCCAACAGGAGATATGGACCACAGTTCAGATCGGATTTATTTTCCCCACTGAAGAAGGTGTACCCATCACCTGTGACAAGTGGAATGCACAAACAAGAAGAAAATTCGAGGCAAATACAAAAGCAACATGGATGCAGATTAACAAATTCAGAGCTTGATCGAGTTGGAAAGTTCAACAATGCTAAGGAGCTTTGGGAGAAATTGCTCAAGCTTCATGAGATTCCTTCAGAGTTAGAAGATCAAGTCAAACTAGAGTTCGAATTTGAGTACGAATCTCCAGAGTCAACCTTTGAACCAGACTCAGAAGAATCGGATCAGACCGATTTTATAGCACTGATGGCCAAAAAAGAGATAGTTGAATCTGAATCCAAATTTGAGATGACAACAATCGAGGGGGAGAATCCTATCATGGATATAAAAGGTAATATTGTAAATTCAAATAATAAATTTCATATAACCTGTTTTAAGTGTAGGGAGAGAGGGCACTATAGAAACAAGTGCCCTACTCATAAGATTCGACCGACACAATTGGAGGAGAAGGAGAAGTTGATCCGGAAAGGGAAGAAACACATTGAATGCTCCAAGTGCAAACAAATGAGTCATCGCAAAAGAAAATGTCCGTAAAGAAGGCCAAAGAATCTAGGGGGAGAAATTAAGGTAAGAATTACATTACATGAACATCCAAGTTTTACCACACATGTATGTACCCTAGCTAATCCTCCTTGATCTAGTATAGATTTCTCTTCAAACTTAGATATGCATGATAATACTGTCGTGAATAAAGTTGATTCCAATAAGAATAACTCAAAATCATTCAATAAAAATAAGAATTTAACTCTTAGAAAATTAGGAATACAAAACAATATTTTAAAAGATAAAATTGATAATTTAGAAAAGGGTGAGATGGACTTGACAAAATTTAGATTATTCAATTCAACTTATTTAATTTAAATCAATTCATCTTAATCAAATTAATTAATTCAATTAAGTCAACCTGATTCATTTCAAAAACATTATTTTTAAAATTAAAATTTAAAATCATAATTAATAAAATTATTTGATTATTAACCTTTAAAGTAAAATTAAGTCTCAAATAATGAATTACTAAATTTTCATCTTCAAAATCTTAATTATCTATCAATTACTTTTTAAATTATATTTAATCTAAATGACAATTAATTTTCAAATCATATTAAATTTTCAAAATCTAAATCTTAATTAATTTCAAAATCATATTGGAATTCAAAAATCCTAGTCATTTAATTATTAGATTTTCAAAATCTTAATTATTTCTAAATGATAATTTATTTTCAAATTATAGTTAATTTCAAAGTTTTACTTAATTTCATAAATATTTTTAAATTATTTTTCCAAAATTGATAATTTCTTCAAATCATTATAATTATCATAATTAATTTCGTAAAAAGTTATCGCTTTCATGATTTACATTTCAAAATCTAAATCATAATTAATTTTCAAATCATACGCAGATTATAATTTCAAACTTAATTTTTAATACATTTTCAAAATCATCAAAAATTTTAAATGTTTACTTATTTGAAATTCAAACTTACTGAAAACTCAAAAACTTATATTTTAAATCTCAATTTCAATATTTTTTTAAATAAAGTTAATTTCGTCTTACACTCACTTATAAGCTGAACATACTTGATAACTTAGAATGGGTGAGATGAAAAATTAGGAAAATAGATAATATTTTTTTATTTTTATGCTTGGACTCTAGGACACAAAAATTTATTTTGGCATTAATCAAGGGGGAGTGAAAGAAAGGTGAAGGCATTTTTTTTAAAAAAAAGTTTTTATAGGTTATTAAATAAACCTTATTTGAAAATGCAAGTTCAAATACTTTTGAAAAAGTTTTAAGTTTATAAAATACTTAATTAAGATTTTTATCTACTTTTTTAAAGGCTAAGTATTTTTCAAAGCTAAGTACTTATCTATGCTTTTATGAAAAACCCTCTTTAAGCTAAGTACTTAACTAAAGCTTTTATCAAAATTCTTTTAACCAAGTACTTAACTAAGTTTCTTTTGAAAATCCTTTTAATATAAGTACCAAATTTATCAAAGTCTTTTTAAAAACTAAGTTTTTCTTTAACAAAATTGTCTTATTTTTTTTCTAAGTGAAAGTGGGCTTAGCTAAAGTTATACAAATTGATACTGTTTAAGCTAAGTTTTTTAACTGAGGACTTTTTCACTAAGTTTTTTTTCTTTACAATTTCTAAGTCCTTCACTATGTAAATCCTTGACAATGTTTAGGGAAGCTACCCTTCAGGGGGAGCTTAAGGTTAAACAGGGTAATATTTTTAGTTATTAAAACAACCTTCTCCCTATTTGTTTTCTTTTTGATTTATGTCAAAGGGGGAGAGAAAAGTCATAGTTAAGCAAATTAATTTCATTTTTAAATTTCTTTATTTATTGCTTGTTATATTCTTACTTAACTTTGAACCGTATTGCCATAATCAAAAAGGGGGAGATTGTTGGTGCGGGAAGCATCCGACGATCGAACCTGTGTTTTGATTATGTCAAAGGGTCCAAAGTTAAGTTGTTTTGTTATCTAAAATATTTGAATGAGTTTGCAGGAAAGTCCTAAGTGTACTTAGGCAAAACTCCTAGCTACAATTAGGCAGGTGGAAAACCCTAGGGGGTGGTAACCCTAGGTTCTAAGGGTTGGTAAATCTGTGTAAGAAAAAGTCCTAGGTCATGGGGTAGGCAAAGGGAAACCTTAGGGGCAGAATCAAGTCCTGGGGGGTAAATTTAGCGAAAGTCTTGTGGGTCGAGAGTTTAGGCAAACTTAGGGGTGGTAAATTTAGGTTGAAACTCGTGTCGCGAACCGTGTGGAAGACCGGACGGTCAGGATGGACGCTCAAGATGAGACCTAAGCACCTGACGAAAGTCTAGTTTCGCTTGGAGGACCGAATCATAAAGGTAAATTCTCCCGAGGAGTAGGAGTTGCCCCGAAGAGGGAACAATAGACGGATTCAATTTTGTGGTTTTCCTTGATAGAAAATTCGGTTGTGAACCTATTACCCAGTTGGACCGCCGACATTCACATTATGTTATTATTATGTGCTAACTTCAAGGCCATAGGTACGCTGGTATTTCTCGGATACTAACAAATACAAGATTATCATTACAAATTAAAATCCTGTATAATATTTGTGCTGTATGATTCATTTAGATCTTCAAGACATCTGAATCAAAACTTTGCGATTACTGCTAATAGAGAAAGTTTAATGTTTAATAGCTGATTGAATTTCACCTGCCTGACAATGAGTAAAGAAAGAGATGAGTTATGTGCTAGGTTTAATGGATGTCATATTGTGATTGGAAGCAAAATTGGAGACATAATCCTGAACACATAATAAACCTCAAGCTGTGATGAAGGTTAGCTATTCAAAGGGTTGAAGCCATTGGGAATTCTTTGTTGTTTCCTGTGTGAGTTTAATAGGATTCAAGCTAGGATCAATGAGAAGTTGACTAGATCAACCATCTTTACTGAAATTACTCAATTACATTTCAACCAATTCATTTGACTCTCAATTTTATCAAATTTCTTTTGGTTTTATCCATTATTTGGTGACATCTAACTCATTTCTAGGAAAAAAAAATGAAATTTCTAGTTATTCTACATTTTCCTTTGGTCTTCATGAGAGGTCTGATTGCTCTAGAAATATTGGATTAACTTTTGCAGATACCGGTCTAACTTGAGTACAGTATTGACCATTGTTGACAACCATAGTTTCACAGCCAAAGTCTCATTTCGAGCTAAGATTTTGATCCCTAATCGAAATGAGACAGTGTTGGTGCCATGTCATGCATACTGGCATGTTGTCTTGGAGGCACCAAGGAGGAAAGCAAAGAATTGGGCTACCTCATAGACGTCAGCACTCACATGTCTGCTAAAGGAACCTAGGAGAAGAAGAGCCATAACACTTGACTCACAGATGTCACACGACCTCGTCAACATTGTGAAGCCTTTGCATGAACATTGCCTATCATCATGCTGCAATCTCGAGGTTGTTCCATGTGTCGATCAACAAGCAGAACAAGTTTCACCCATATTGATTGACACAAAGAATGAGATTTCAATCCATGTTTCAGTTAGATACTATCCTATTGTTAGCTCAATTATTTATGTACTCAAACCCAAATAGCAAACTAGAAACCACTGTTTGTATTGTCATTTCATCTTGTCTTAGAAACAATAATAATTGTATTTCCTTCCAGATGACCAGGTCATTCTTTATTGACTAAACCATCCAGTTCTTGCAGACATTGAATTGAATAAAAAGCACCAAATAAACCCTCAAACATTAACATTTCTTAATTATTCTTTTCTCTAATTTTCATGACAAACAAATTTGTGGGACTATAGAGTCAAATAAATTGAGTAAATTGCATTAACAAATTGCTGAGAGGTAACAAAACGTCATGTCCAAGGGAGATACAACTCTATAAATATTGATAATGGAGGAATCCCTTTTTTTCTCAAGAAGCTTTATTAAAAATTCAAAAGATGTGTTTGCCACAACACAGGCTAAAATAAATGTTGAATAGGATATTTATTAGAGCATTTTAAACTTAAGCATGTTTAATAAAATGTAGATCCACTATATTAACGGCCCTCCTAGTGTCGACCCCACGGATTTGGAGGGAGGTAAATGTAAGTACACAGGCGTTAGACGCATGGTGGAGTAAACCCCAGGTCATTAGTTCCTAAGAATCGACCGCTGGCCATTATGCTAGAGAAACTTAAGCATGTTTAATAATATTATGATCCATCATTTTCAATTTGATTGTTAATCAGTTAAAAAATACCCCCAAAAAAAATGCAAATGTCCATGGTGCTTTTAATTTTATCGAAGCTAATGTTTGTCTAACTTGTCAATCAACATTTAAACTAACAATGAAATAATGAATGAGAACAACAAACGAGAAAGCTTGATGCATATGACTAATCCAATAGACTCAAGGAAATCATTGCTAGCTTCAATTACTTACAAGTCAAATAATGAAGATGTTATTGTTATCTTTTAAGAATAAATTTATTATTTTCTACAACGCAATCAAGGTTTTTCCATATATTGTTCTGCGGTGGATTTGGGTTCTCAGACAGACACATCACTTAACATGCTCAACACGTGTCAAAATGCATCAGGATCAATTTGGATGGGTTTTAATCCTTAAATTCTCTTCACTCAGTTTGTTTACTTCCATTAAAAAAATAGAACTATAGTAACTAATAGTCAATGAGTTAAAATTTTAAAGAAACAAATTATAAATATATAACAAATAGATTAAATAATGATATATCTTATCAATACTAATATTTGTGCACTGAATAGGGGCATCAATTCTTGTAGTATCTAAGTCAGATCAAGCCCATAATTTTCATAACCTAGATTAAATAATGCTCCTCTGTTATTTGGTATTCAATATATTTTTTCTGTACACCCAACATATTTCTTCCTTCATCACTAGATGTTACACTTACATTTGAATAATTGGAACTGGAACAAGCATTGCCAGAGAAATACACAATCATGAAGCTCTGATGTGACTGACCAATAAATAATGCTTCAAAACGACAATATTATGAAGGATATGAGTCCGATGAACTTCAACCATAATCAATCTCAGCTACACACTCCCTTATATATTGACGATCATGAACTTTATTCATGGCTGAACAGAGGAAAGAGTGATGCTGTATCTATTGAAACCTAATATATAAGATGCACTTGTTTGATAATTGGTTGAGACTTCCTATTGAAATCTCAAAGTGCATACAGAATTAAGGAAATTTCATACATGATATAGCATCTAAATGTTCGTACCAATTTTTTCTGTTTAGAGCCAGAGGTCTTATCCTGAATCTTTCCATTTACAACTTCACAAATGGTAGGCAAATCAGCTATCATATCTAATAAAAGCTTCCTGCATCACAAAAAACAAATAAAATTACTTTCATGGTTCATCTTGAATAATACAATAACAATCAAGTCTTATCCCACTAAATGAGGTCGGCTATAAATAAGAAAAAATGATGATCAGAAAATTTGAGAATTAGGTAGTATGTGATACCATAACGTGAAACAAAAATAATTAAGATAAACAAAAAAGGTTATCCATGAATTGACAAAAAAAAACTAACTTTTTGAGCAAGTAATTATTTTTTGATTAAGAAATGATGATATGATGGATGGAACGACAACAAAAACTATTTTGCATTGATGTTCTAGTCTATGGTTGGTTTGGCATTGCATTTGCATTTCAAGAGTACATTTAGAGAATACACTTTTTGCTAAAGTACACCATGAGAGAATTTAGTGTTTGGTACCCTGAATGTCAAAAATTATTTGCAAAATAATTTTAGCATATGGTGTATGGTACAAGTATGCTTGGAAATTTCACTTTCCTTTTTAAATAAAAAGATTATGTGCCTTCCATAATGAGCTATGAGAGCTTGTTTAAGTTTTTCCTAAGTTAGATTATCTTTGATCTCCTTAAGAAGATTAAGCCAATGTGGATGCTACCTTCAATGGTGTTGTTTCAACCCTGTTCCTAACTGTTTGTTGATCTCTTGTAAAAGAGAACCATGTTGGTATATTTGAGACATCAATCATTGCATAATTACTCTTATTTCTTCCATATTTCCTTCTTACGTCACCATCCTCTCTTCCAAAATATTAACCCTATTAGACATCTTTGGCATTCCTTCTAAGCATACAACCCCTCTTACATTGGCAAGTCGGACCAATGTTGGAATTCCAAAATCAAAATAGAGAAACACACATAATTTTATTAGATTTAACACAAACAATATAAAAAAGAACACTCAAATCTACTAAAGAAATTCTCTCCACCAGTGAGAGTCAATGCTCTCTCCTGATAATAATTCTCAAATCCTCCCCACCCTCTCTAACTTTACACAAACTTATAATCACACACATACTTAAAACATACTAACATAGCTATCACATAGATGTAACTGATTCTAAAACATGATTGTCACCTATATATTAATTTTGTTAGGCCTCTTTTTGTTTTGTTCCTCCTGGAATATACAAGTCATGTCTTGGGTTCGTTTCCCCCATAATCCAGCACTTGGCCCACATCTGGAACTTGGTTCCTATCATAAGGTGGCAGATGATCTCAAGTAGGATCTGTGCTTCTCCATATCTTGTTTCTGGTAAATTGCAGCACTACTATTTGCAAATAATGGTTCAGTTATACCCAAACTTTTCTAGATGCACACCCATCCCCCCTTATTCCTGTGTTTATCTAATCCTTGCAATGGCATGGTTCACTAATCAAATAGTTAATTTGTTGAAGACCAAAAGGACAATTGGCTACTGTTTATGAGAATTTGGACCCTAACTTCTATATAAAATATACAAGTTGAATGAAAAAAAGAGAGTAAAAAACTCTTACGATAAAGGGTTACAGCATCACAAGACAACTGTGCAACACGTTTATTGTCAACTGGATCTTCATAAAAACAAATGAAAAAACCATTGCCTGTAAATGGCAAATTATGTTTCTGAATTTTTAAAAACAAGGCAATTTACATCCAAAATATTTTCCACTCAACACTGTTCTATAGCTAACTATCATTTTTACAGACAAATTATTAGTAAAGTTTGCTGAGAAACCATGAATGAAACAATTATTCTAGAGAGAGAAAATGCTCTAATTGCATCTCCTAGACTCAAACATTACAGGTCAATGGAATTTATGGTTATAATCTTTTAGAATTTTTTTATAAAAGGTATGATGAAAGTAAATAAAACTGCAAATTAATAATTCACATTCTACCTACTACAACTGCATGCCTACTTGTGCTGCAAATGCTTATTTGACTCTCAATGATTCATTCAGAAACAATCCATCATGAGCATATAGTAGTGAACTAATTCGTTGTATTGTCTGAGACAGAAGTGAACCACGTATTGAGTAGCTTAACAAGGATTTGGATGTATGAAATATTAGGTGCTTATGTTTGAGCATAATTGACACTTGTTTGTACAACAACAACAAAGCAACAACAACCAAGCCTTTTTCCACTAGGTGGGGTCGACTGTATGAGTCCTTTTACGCCATTGAGCCCTATCTCCTATTATATCATCATCTATATTTAAATAAATTTTATCTTGTTTTATTGTTGCTAACCAAGTCTTTTTTGGTCGTCCTCTTCCTCGCTTGATATGCATGTTTATCATAGTTTCACATCGCCTAACTGGAGGATTTATTGGTCATCTAAGTACATGTCCGTACCATCTTAAATGTGTCTCTCGGAGTTTTTTCTCAATAGATGCAACTCCGACTTTCTCTCTAATGCTCTCATTTCTTATTTTGTCCATCCTCGTATGCCCATACATCCATCTTAACATCCTCGTCTCTACAACTCTCATCTTCTGCTCATGTGCTTGAGTCATGCCTAACATTCAACTCCATATAACATACAGGTCTAATGCGGTTTTATAGAACTTACCTTTAAATTTAAAGTACTTTATGGTCACATAAAACACTCGACGCTCCCTCCGTTTCACTCGTCCCGCCTATATTACATGTAAGACATCTCTCAATCTCTCCGTCATTTGCGAAATGATCCTAAATATTTAAATATCTCGGTTCGGGCAATTCGTCATCTCCTATCTTAACAATTGTTTCATTACTTCTAATATTGCTAAACTTAAATTATATATTATGTCTACTAAACTTAAAACCTTTCACTTCCAGTGTTTCCGGTCAAGATTTTAGTTTAGCATTTACTTCATATCTCATCTACTAAAATAATATCATCTGCAAACAACACGCACGTGTGATGTATCTCGAATGAATCAGTGAGTTTATCGTAATTAGTGTAAAGATAGGGACTTAGAGTTGATCCTTGATGTAACCCTATCTTTATTGAAAATGTTTCGACTTAATCCACCTAAAATCTTCACTCTTGTATTACATCCTTATACATATCCTTAATTATTTTAATATACGCTACGTTAACACCTTTCTTTTCTAGAATTCTCAACATAATTTCCCTAGAGACTATCATATGCTTTTTCTAAATTGACCAACACTATGTACAAGTTTTGTTTTTTCCCAATACTTTTCAATTAATTGCCTAAGAAGATGTATAACTTTTATTCTCGACTTTTAGGCATGAACCCAAATTGACTTTTCATCACGCCAGTTCCTTCCTTAATTTTTTCATTACTTTCTCCCAAAGTTTCAATATAACTCATTAGTTTAATACCCTTATAATTCATACATCTCCTTGTTTTTATATAAGGAGACTAGAGTACTTATCCTCCATTGATTAGAGCGTTTTTAGTTTCGATATCATGTTAAATAATTTTGTAAATCATTCAACACCTGTTTCCTAAGCACTTCATACGTCTATCGAATATCATTGGTCAACGACTTTTCCATTATCCATCCGTTTAAAGTTTGTTTTACTTATCAAGTTTGAATTCTACGATAAAATTAAATTTCTATACTCATTTGACCTACTTAAATTACCTAAGTTAAGTTGGTCACCTAAACCTTCATTAAAAGTTGATGAAAATATCTCTTCCACCGCTCTTTATTTCTCCATCGTTTACTAATACCTATTACATTCATCTTTAATACATTTTATTTGGCTAAGATCTCTTATTTTCCTTTCTCCGCTTTAGCTATTCTATAAATGTCTCTTTCCTTCTTTTGTATCCAATTTTTATATAACTATTTAAAAGTTTCATTTTTTGCTTCACTCACTACTTTCTTACCTTCTTTCTTGGCTATTGTATATTTTTTTAAGTTTTCCTCGTTCTTACAAATATATAATTCTTTATAAGCTATTCATTTTTCCTTCACTTTCTCTTGTACTTTCTCATTCCACCACCAAGATTTTTTACTTAGTGGTGCATGTCCCTTTGACTCACCGAGTACACTTTTAGCTACTATTTTCAACTTTGATACCATCTTATCCCAGGTTGTATTAGAGTTCATATATGTCACCTAATGCTTGTACCTACCTTCTCCTTAAATATATTTTGCTTCCCATCCTTTAACTTCCACCACTTAATTCTAGGAATTGTATATATTTTCTTTCTATTGATACTATGTTTGAGGCGTATATCCAACACTACTACCCTATGTTGGGTAGTTAAGCTTTCTCCAGGGATGACTTTGCAATCTTTACAAATCTTTCTATTCTTCTTCCTAATCATAAGAAAGTCAATTTGTGATTTATTATTCCCACTTTTGAATGTGACTAAGTGTTCTTCTCTTTTCTTAAAAAGCGTATTAACTAATATAAAGTCATATGTTATCGCAAAATCTAATATAATTTTCCCTTCCTCATTTCTTGTTCCAAACTCATAACTCCCATGACACTTGTTTGTACATGAATAAAAAATAATAACTTTGCTATGTATGTCTGTTAGTTGATGGTGTCTCTCTTTGCCCTCATATGGCACACACCTACGATTGATCCTGCTCAGGACAGTTAGCCAAACCCATTAGGTAATCTTACCCTTTGCACCCAATCCTCAAGAAGACTTTTGTGGCTTCTCATGTTGATGTTCAGAGTTCTACAAGACTGTTTATTTTGCTTCAGCACCAAAGCCTTCTCATAATGGTTGAAAGGAGCACTACTTCCATTGTTACCCAAAATCTTCACTGAAATAGTCGTCGTTGTCCTTCAGTATGCACTTTCGTCTTGGGTTTGTTGAGTATTAAAAGTATAAATATATAGATTAGTTACTTTATAAACTGATCAAGGTTTTGAGATAAGTGAATAACTGATTAGCAAATCAACTTTTAAATGGTAAGGACTGCGTTCAAATCATAACTAAAAAATAATAATAATATTTCATTATTTCATGTGTTAAGTTAGTGTCAATCAAGTGAAATATATTAATTCACACATGAAGGGGAAGCATTCAGAATATAAATTTATACAGACTGATCCTTTTCTAAGAGCTTGAACTTTTGTAGTAAGCAGTTAATGAATCAACTTTAAGATGGAGGAGACGAGATACTTCTTTTGTTGTTTCAAATGATTTGCTCGTCTTGCCGACCGCTATGTGTCTCATTGCTTTTATGTATTTTAAAAATTGGCATGATACTTATCAAGCACTATCTGATTTTGTGTCCATTTAATGAACTATGTGAAATTGAACATACTGACATGAGTATATCACTAAAAAAATTTAGTTTGGTCAAACAGGTATCACATTAACTTCTGAATTGCCCGACAAAGTTTACCCATAGTTAAATGACTAACTGACAAGAAAGGAGTTCATATGAATGTGTAGGACAAATGGATAAGCATTGACAAGAATATAATCAACAAATTTCATCTTACTCACCTATGTTTTTTATCAAACTGAAACCTGCCACTGAAATAAGATGACAAGGCAAGTAACCATGCATCACTGTGTAAAGCAACCAAAGATAACCAGGGTTTCTTTTCCATTCCATCTCTAGCAAAGTTAATGCCCAAAACAGGCTCTGGAATCTCTGGAGGAACTTCTTCTGCAGGTAAACTAACCTCCCACTGCTCATCTGGATATCCATAGAGACACAGATTTTCTTTTGCTGGAAAAAGTAGCATGTGGTTAAGGTCAAAGTAACCACATTACAGCAGGAACAGTACCAAAAGCAAGTTCACCAACATATTGGTTATAGCATTTTGGATCAACAAATCTCTATCTTCACCAAGTTCTAAGACCATAGTAGTTTTGAAGGAAAAAGCAAGGAAAAAACCAGATTGTATCATAAGTATTAGTTGATAATATTGGGTAGACAGATAGTAAAACCTATATTGTATCAGTGTTATTCAGTGTATAAAATGTTTCCTGATTGATTGACTATTGCATAGATATCCTCCACAAGGATAACAGTATGTAAAACATCTTCTTATGACTAATTACCTAAGAAGTTAAATCTAATGCTGCAAAGAGGAGTGACTATATAAGGCCGCAGCAAATAATGGAGATTCAAACTTTTTAGGAGGCATAAAATGGAACCTACATAAGCATGCAGTGATTATTGCCTTTATACTCTCATAGTTGATACACGATTCCATGTTTTACATTCTGTTGATTAACAGAATTATATAAACGTTATTGCTTCTTATTTATTGCATTTTAAAGATGGTGAACAGGACACAGGGCATCATTGAGTTACATCAAGGAAGCCTTAATCCCAAAATGAGAATAATTAAAGAAAAAAATTATAGACGATGATCAATGTTGAGCAATTTGTCATATTACTCCACCTCTACATAAAAGAAACAGCTAAGCCTTAAAGGTCAAGCATTGATAGTATACTAGTAAATGCTAATAGTAAGAAGCAATAAAATCAACTACAAATTACTATTCAAGAAAAGCATAGGCAAACTGTCAAACTCTTGCTCCATTTGTTAAAAATTGACAAATGGCAGGACTCCAGAGTATTTTCACCATAATTCTCCTTAAGTTCAGAATTAATATGACCCAGAGAAACACTATTCTTTAGAAACAATAAGGAAAACTATATCAAAGAAAAG
The DNA here is from genome assembly GCF_018446385.1 of Zingiber officinale. Taxonomy (NCBI): domain Eukaryota; kingdom Viridiplantae; phylum Streptophyta; class Magnoliopsida; order Zingiberales; family Zingiberaceae; genus Zingiber; species Zingiber officinale. The sequence continues at coordinate 16,976,629 of NC_055992.1, forward strand.
GAAAAATAACACATCAATCTGTGAGCATGTTGTCCACTGAGCACATTCAAAGAAAATAACACTACTCTTTCACATATAGTGTAAGTATGTCAAACATACTAGCACATTCAAAGATATTTTACCTATTTATAAAACCATTACTGGCCACTGAGCATTTACTATCCCCTAGTGTTTCAATTTTTCTTATGAGAGTTTAAGGTTGGTTATGGTTTACACAATTGCATAATGAAAGAGGTTATTTATTAAATCAGAATGTTATTTATTGGAATTGACTATATCTTAAGAGGATGTTCCTTCTCCCTCCTAGCTTGCTACCCAAGTAAACCTAGCCTCGTCTAAGCACACAAGAAGACCTAGGGTGCTCACATTTAATATGGAATAATGAGGCACCGAGCACCCCAAACAATAGGTAAATTTATAACACATCAGTGCTCAAACCACTAATGCTAGTTTTCTGAATTATTGATTATTCGAATCCCTGGTACTCGCAATCTGGTAAATTTCAGATAAACTGGAAACAATGTAACTCAGTAACTCCCATCGCAAAAGCTCAGAGTACTACAATTGCATGTGAATGTATCTCTCTCCATTGCAATAACCCCACAAAACTAAAGACCCAAATGCCGAGGCTTCATTACTTACAACTACTTGAATTCCAAAACCTAAGTTGACTAGCAGGAGCTAAGATGGAGGAACTACAAACCAGGATCGCATTGCTGATAGAAGTCCTCGAAATCTGCATAGACGAATCACCAGAAACCGGAAGAAGGTCAATGAAGATAACATCTCTGAAAAAGTAAAAGAAGGAATGAGCAAAGTGGAGTTACCGGTGGTGAGGGCCTTGAGGATGCCAGCTCGCCGGTTCTTGATGTCGCGGAAGACCTCCTCCACCATGCGGGAGTTTTGGGAAGCCGATCCACGGTCCATCTGGGGGATCGAGGACCGGCAATTGACAACGAAGAGAGAGGTGGCAAGGCGAAAGAAGGGCGTCAAGCTTCGAGAGAGAAGACGAAGGGAAGAAGAACTTAACGGTGGGACAAGGGTAATATTTCTAATAATATTTATATATTTCTCCAAGCGGAGAAGGAAGAGGATGGGAGAAAAGTACGGCTTCCGGTAAATTAGTCGTGCTGATATACCCACGTACGATTGCACAACCAAGTGGGGTCCATCGGTCGACGTGGCAACCTATGACGGGCGATGAAACCGGGAAGATTTTGTGGAGGAATTTTCATTTTGCCTGCATTTTTCGTAATATTAATGCACTTCAAATATTGCCAAAAAAAATAAAGAATTATTTAAAAACACTTTTATTAGTTATTTTCTACTCGAAAACGACCTACATAAGTTTTTTTTCCTAAATATCTTCAACCCCTAAATTCCCTCCTCTCCTTCCTCATTTTAATAATCAAGTTTTAATTAAAAAATTATCTCCGTGATGCGATATTAATATTAAAGTACTTACAAAAATAATCAAAGAATCAGAATTTAAATTTCTAACCGGGTGAATATTTGAGAAGTCGATTTCAGATCACTTAGATGAATTGTCAAATAATAATAATTTAAATTTAAATAAGTACTTAAAAAAACTTATTCAGAACTCAATTAAAAATTCTAAATTTATTCAAAACATAATTAAATGTATATATAATTTTTAATAATGGATCAAAAATATTAAATATATCTTTAACATTAAATATTAGATATGGAAATAATATAAATTAAATTATAATTAAACAATGAATATCAAAGTATAAATTGGATGAATATGATCACCCACTTCTGACATTTAACTTAATAATAATAATTTAAAATAATTGTTAGTTTATTTTATCTACATGATACTTTTTAATATTTAATTATATTTTAATCAAATATTATTTAAGTATTAAAGTATAATACTTAAAAATTATAGCTCTAAGGGTGCAATATTGAATTTTTACAAAATTTCAAACATTTTTCTAAAATCACTAATAAATTTAGTTTTTAATACCCTTTTCTTATTTTATAGTCTTGTCATTTAGGCTATGTTTACTCAAGAGTGTGGATGAGGAAAGGAAAGGAATCAACTATGGAAAGTTATCTTTGGAGGAAGAGAAAAGAAATGGTGAAGAAATCTTTTCCTTTGCACACTTGTTTACCTTGATAGAGGAAGGTGAATACTTATTATGTAATTCTGTAAATCAAAAAGGGTGCATGCGTCATTTTTTTGGGTACATAGTGTAATTTTATGAGTTAAAAAGGCTACATGCGTCATTTTTTTTGGTATATGGTGTAATTTTGTGAATGCAAAAGGGGTACATGCGTCATTTTTTTTTCCATCCGCTGCTTTCCGTCCGATTTTGAGGTGATCGATTTTGGCTCAAAAATTATCCACGGATGGATTGCGTTACTTTTCCTTCGGAAAATTTTAATGAAATAAACGACGGAAACTTTTCCACTGTGGAAACTTTTCCTTAATTTTACTTTCCACTCTCCCAAGTAAACATAGCCTTATTGTCCAACTCTCCTCTCCCACAATTTAACTCTCCATTGCTTTCTTTAAAAAAATTGTGAGAGGAAAATGCCATGTAATTTTTTTAGGGATAAAAACATCCACAAATATCTTACGATCTCAAATATTCCTCGTTAGAAGGGAATTTGGGGGGGGGGGGGATATTTTAAATTATAGGTATAGAAATCTAGTGATTTTTTTTTTGACATAATTGATCTTTAAAGTTTTAATATTTATTTGACAATATATTTAATGAAATCTAGTCAAATCAAGATTGATCGGATGACTAGCAAGGATGAGAAGTCTACTGAATGAGTATTCCTAACTACGATTAAGTAAGGGAAGTTCTAATCACAACTAGGCAAGAAAAAATTCGATAGATCGTGGAAACTAGGTAGGAAGTCTAGATAGGTCAAATGGACCTAATATCTGGTAGAAAGATTCGATAGGTCTGGAGGATCTGATATCGAATCTCTAGCGGGCTGATCCGATGTTGAGCCTTGGTGAGTGAAGTCAGGTGGTGAAAACTCTAGGGGGAGGTAACTCTATGTCATGGTGAGTGAAGTCAGGTGGTGAAAATCCTAAGGAGAGGTAACCTTAGGCAACGAGAAGTCTTGAAGGAGTAAACTCCAAGCAAGGTTGATCGAAAGATTTCCCGTTGATCACGTGCAGTCGATCAAACCAGCAAATCTTAGTAAACTTAAGTTTAGTTTTACCATAGTATTTTAAATTATTATTGTTGTTGACTAATTTAGTATTACAAGGAAAGTCTTAGTGGATCAGGCGATCAAACACTGAGCAGAGAAAGTCCAAACAGGTCTGGAGGACCAAATGTTTGATAGATAGGTTAAGGTAAACAACTGGAGTCAAGCGACGGGGAGATCGTATCCTGAAAAGGGACAAATCCTATGTCGATGATCCAACTGAAGAAAGCAAGAGGTTTCCAAGTTGAGATCAAGACAAGTCTTATTTATTGGTGTAGTTTGCATTAATGGTCTAACTCAGGTTTTGATGAATGACAAGTAAGTTGAGTTAGGTTTTGTTGTGATCTAACCACTTGATTAAGTGTGCAGGAGAAGTCCAGATAGATCGACGGGCTGACTAGATATCTTGCAGGAAACCCAGCTAGGTCAACGGGTCGATTGGATAGCTGGCACGAAGTCCAGATAGGTTGACGGGTTGACTATATATCTGGCGAGAAGTTTAGCCAGGTCAATGGGCCGATCGGATAGTTGGCATGAAGTCTAGATAGGTTGACGGGCTAATCGGATGTCTAGCAAATTGGTAAGTTAAGGTAAGTCACTGGAGGAGAGTGACATTGTGAGGATGCGTCCCGGTTGAGAGATAGTAGGCGTCAGTCCAGTTTAAGTCTATTTGGGATCCCTAAATTGAGACCTTGGAAGGGCCTTCCATAGGATACATTTTGGATGCAGTCTCATATAAGTGTTGGGCTACTCGGAATCAAATTTACCAGGTTGAAGGCGCCTTCCAAGCCCTATTTAAGGTAGTCTCAAGAAGGCTTTGGAAGAACACTGATATACGAGCTACTATGCATCCGTTTGAGCTTCCGACTGCTCCAGGATTCTACTATGACTCTGCTACAAAGCTACTACGCTCGACGACTATTCCGAGGACTTCCAATTGTGGCCGGTACACCGATAACAACACACAAGCGCTCTTATTTCGATCCTTAAGTGTCGGTAACGAATTTTTTTGTGTACTTAATTTCTGCAAAAGGACAAGTACAGTGTGTTGCACTTGTTCTAATCCTTTTTGTACTCAATTCCTTCTTCCGGAGGTACCGGAAGAGGTTTTTAGTGTATTACCCATCGGTAGGTCCGTGGGACTTGGATCCTGGAGTATGAGTCGCCGAAGGCTCCGAACCAAGTAAACCGACTGTGTTTTCTTGTGATTTTTATTTTTTGGTTTCTTATATACTTTCCACTGCATTTTCACTCGCGATTTTAAAAATAAGAAAACAAGTTTTTGAAAATCACGTGATTCACCCCCCACTCTCACGTGCGTATTGATCCAATAAGTGGTATTAGAGCAAGGGCTGCTCTGAATTGGTGCAACCACCAATGAAGCCGAGGGAAAACGTTTTTAGTCTTTTTTCTATCTAAATTGGTAAAACTTTACCTATTTAAATATTTTTTTTTCTCATTTTGTTTTAACTCGAAGTTGGTGCAACACCTCTCGAGTTCTTCTATTTTTTATATCTCAAACACTACTAATCCAATACCAAATCTTGGGACCTCCTTTCTCTTTTTCTATTTGTGTGCGAGATTCATGGCTCAAAACGAGGGATATAGCACCATCTGTCCTCCCCTCTTCAATGGTGATGATTTCCCGTATTGGAAGAAGCGGATGAAAGTATACCTGAAAACCAACTTTGCCTAGTGGTTCAGCATCACCAGAGGCTACAAGGCTCCCGTCGACAACGTCAGAATTCTAATGGACCCGGAACATTGGAATTCAAAAATGAAGAAGAAAGCTCAGATCGACTTCAAGGCTCTCAACACAATCTTGTGCGGGCTAACGAATGAAGAACTGAACCGTGCCAGCCCACACGAAAATACGAAGGAGCTGTGGGATAAACTCATCGAATTGCACGAGGGAACCAATGATGCAAATGTAACAAAAAGGGACCTTTATTTGAATAAATTATTTAACATAAAAATACAGGAAGGAGAATCTGTGAGTCAACTACATGTAAGGATAAAAGATATCCTAAACGGGCTTTATACAATCAGCCATCAAATGGAGAATCGAGACTTAATAAAGTATGTGCTAAACGCGTTTCCTAGAAATGCACTGTGGGCATCCATCGTGGATGCCTAGAAGACTTCGAGGAACTTGTCTAAATTAAAATTAGATGAATTGTTTTGTGAATTAGAGCTACATGAACAGACTAACACCAAAACTGAGAAAAGTATTGCTCTTATTGCAAGAACATCAAAAGAGAAGACTAGAACCAAACCAGAATAAGAAGTTGAGACTAACCAAGACACAGATGATGAAGAACACCTGATGAACTTAGTAAGAAAAATGTTCATCAGGAAAAAGAAGAATTTCTCAAAATGGGACCTATAGAAGATCAACTCAACATCAAATAGCAACAAAACGAATGTCACATGTTTTGGGTGCAACAAAAAGAGATATTACAAGAACGACTGCCCAAATCTGAAGAAAAAGAAGGCCCTCAAAGCGACATGGGACGAATCGTCCAGAGATGAATTAGACGGCGGAGAACCGAAGCACACCAACTACCTCGCGCTGATGGCTTATGAATCAGAATCAGAGAATAAATCGGAAGACGGGTCTGAACCTGAATCGAGCCACGAGTCTGCACTCGTTACCAAAGATTCCAATGAGGTATACTTTACTTTAAGCAAAAGATTTTTTAAAATTATTACATGTTTAAATAAGAAATTAACTAACTCTGAAAATTACATAAACGAACTAATAAAAGAAAATAATAAACTTAATGAACAATTAAAATCAAGTTCAACAACTGAACCAATTCAAGCTGAAATCCCAACTCAAGTTGCAAAACATGAGAAGGATAATTTCAGACTGAAAAATAAAAGAATTGAACTAAAAGAATTACTACAAAAATTCACAACTAGATCTAAGTACCTCGACATGATACTTGGGTCACAAAGAGCTGTGTACAACAAGTCCAGACTCGGATACAAGTCTAGCTCAACCAAAAAATCCTTTATATCATTAGTTAATCAAAATAAGACCCAAACTAAAGCTTGGGTTCCAAAAGCGTGTCTAACCACGCGAGTAGGAATTAACCAATATTATGTATCTAAGAATGAAATCCATTATATAAAATCAAATCCAACTAAAACCTTAAATTCAAACCAAAATAAATCTTCAAAACTAAATTCTAAACTTAAAAATAAAATAAAATCAAACCTAAATCCAGAAGATAAAATAAAATCAAACATACCAAATTACCATCAAGTCCACTATAATTATAAAAGTAATCGACAGAAACCCAAAACTTAAAAATCA